>NC_091987.1:20687699-20911247 GCF_044704955.1 Pristiophorus japonicus | reverse complement strand
GTCAGTGATCTTATGGGGAGAGTCAGACATCGTACGGGGAGAGTCAGAGATCGTACGGGGGGAGTCAGAGATCGTACGGGGGGAGTCAGAGATCGTACGGGGGGAGTCAGAGATCGTTCGGGGAGAGTCAAAGATCATACAGGAGGAGTCAGAGATCCTACGGGGGGAGTCAGCTATCGTTCGGGGAGAGTCAGAGATCGTACGGGGAGAGTCAGAGATCGTACGGGTGGAGTCAGAGATCGTACGGCGGGGAGTCATAGATCGAACGGGGGGAGTCAGACATCGTACGGGGGGAGTCAGAGATCGTTCGGGGGGAGTCAGAGATCGTAGTGGGGAGTCAGAGATCGTACGGGGAGAGTCAGAGATCGTAGTGGGGAGTCAGAGATCATACGTGGGGAGTCAGAGATCGTACGGGAGGGAGTCAGAGATCGTACGGGAGGGAGTCAGAGATCGTACGGGGGAGAGTCAGAGATCGTACGGGGAGACTAGACATCGTACGGGGGGAGTGAGAGATCGTTCAGGGGGAGTCAGAGATCGTAGTGGGGAGTCACAAATCATACGTCGGGAGTCACAGATTCCACTGGGGAGAGTCAGACATCGTACGGTGAGAGTCAGAGATCATACGGGGGGAGTCAGAGATCATACGGGTGGAGTCAGTGATCTTGTGAAGAGAGTCAGACATCGTACGGGGAGAGTCAGAGATCGTACGGGGGGAGTCAGAGATCGTACGGGGGAGTCAGAGATCGTACGGGGAGAGTCAGAGATCGCACCGGTGGAGTCAGAGATCGTGCCGTGGGAGCCAGAGATCGTACGGGGGGAGTCAGAGATCGTACGGGGGGAGTCAGATATCGTACGGGGTGAGCCAGAGATTGTACGGGGTGAGTCAGAGATCGTACGGGGGGAGTCAGAGATCGTACGGGGCGAGTCAGACATCGTACGTTGGGGAGTCAGAGGTCGTACGGGGGTAGTCAGAGATCGTACGGTGTGGGGTGAGACATCGTACGGTTGAGAGTCAGAGATCGTACGGGGGGGAGTCAGACATCGTACGGGGAGAGTCAGAGATCGTATGGGGAGAGGCAGAGATTGTACAGGGGAGGAGTCAGGGATCGTAAGGGGAGAGTCAGAGATCGTACGGGGGGAGTCAGAGATCGTACGGGGAGAGTCAGAGATCGTAGTGGGGAGTCAGAGATCATACGTGGGGAGTCAGAGATCGTACTGGGGGAGTCAGAGATCGCACGGGGAGAGTCAGAGATCGTACGCGGGGGGAGTCAGCGATCGTACGGGAGGGATTCACAGATCGTACGGGGGAGAGTCAGAGATTGTACGGGGAGAGTCAGACATCGTACGGGGGGAGTCAGAGATCGTTCGGGAGGAGTCAGATATGGTAGTGGGGAGTCAGAGATCATACGTCGGGAGTCAGAGATTCCACTGGGGAGAGTCAGACATCGTACGGGGAGAGTCAGAGATCGTACGGGGGGAGTCAGAGATCGTACGGGGAGAGTCAGAGATCGTAGTGGAGAGTCAGAGATCATACGTGGGGAGTCAGAGATCGTACTGGGGGAGTCAGAGATCGTACGGCAGGGATTCAGAGATCGTACGGGGAGAGTCAGAGATCGTACGGGGGGAGTCAGAGATCGTTCGGGGGGAGTCAGAGATCGTAGTGGGGAGTCACAAATCATACGTCGGGAGTCAGAGATCATACGGGGGGAGTCAGTGATCTTATGGGGAGAGTCAGACATCGTACGGGGGGAGTCAGAGATCGTACGGGGGGATCTGGAGATCGGACGTGGAAGACAGAGATCGTACGGTACGGGGGGAGTTAGACATCGTACGGGGAGAGTCAGAGATCGTACAGGGAGAGTCAGAGATCGTACGGGGGGAGTCAGAGATCGTACGGGGAGAGTCAGACATCGTACGGGGGGAGTCAGAGATCGTACGGGGAGAGTCAGAGATAATACGGGATGGGGTCAGATATCGTACGGTTGAGAGTCAGAGATTGTACGGGGGGAGTCAGAGATCGTACCTGGGGGAATCAGAGATCGTACGGGGAAAGTCAGAGATCGTACGCGGAGAGTCAGACATCGTACGGGGAGAGTCAGAGGTCGTACGGAGAGAGGCAGAGATCGTGCAGGGTTGGAGTCAGAGATCGTACGGGGGGAGTCAGCGATCGTACGGGGAGAGTCAGATATCGTACGGGGGGAGTCAGAGATCGTAAGGGGAGAGTCAGAGATCGTACGGGGGGAGTCAGAGATCGTACGGGGGGAGTCAGAGATCGTATGGGGAGAGTCAGAGATCGTAGTGGGGAGTCAGAGATCATACGTGGGGAGTCAGATCGTACTGGGGGAGTCAGATATCGTATGGGGGGAGTCAGAGATCGTACGGGGGGAGTCAGAGATCGTACGGGGAGAGTCAGATATCGTACGGGGGGAGTCAGAGATCGTACGGGGAGAGTCAGAGATCGTACGGGGGGAGTCATGGATCGTACGGGGAGAGTCAGACATCGTACGTGGGGGAGTCAGAGATTGTACCGGGGGAGTCAGAGATCGTACGGGGGGAGTCAGAGATCGTACCTGGGGGAGTCAGAGATCGTACGGGGAGAGTCAGACATCGTACGGGGGGGGAGTCAGAAATCGTATCTGGGGGAGTCAGAGATCGTACCGGGAGAGTCAGACATCGTACGGGGTAAGTCAGAGATCGTACGGTGAAAGTCAGAGAGCGTATTAGAGGAGTCAGAGATCGTATGGGGGGAGTCAGAGATTGTACGGGTGAGTCAGAGATCGTACGGGGGGGGAGTCAGAGATCGTACGGGAGGGAGTCAGAGATCGTACGGGGGAGAGTCAGAGATCATACGGGGAGTCAGCGATCGTACGGGGGGAGTCAGAGATCGTAGTGGGGAGTCAGATCATACGTCGGGAGTCAGAGATCGGACTGGGGAGAGTCAGACATCGTACGGGGAGAGTCAGAGATCATACGGGCGGAGTCAGAGATCGTACGGGGGGAGTCAGAGATCGTACGGGGAGAGTCAGAGATCGTACGGGGGAGAGTCAGAGATCGTACGGGGGGAGTCAGAGATCGTACGGGGGGAGCCAGAGATTGTACGGGGGAGTCAGAGATCATACGTGGGGAGTCAGAGATCGTACTGGGGGAGTCAGAGATCGCACGGGGAGAGTCAGAGATCGTACGCGGGGGGAGTCAGAGATCGTACGGGAGGGATTCACAGATCGTACGGGTGAGAGTCAGAGATCGTACGGGGAGAGTCAGACATCGTACGGGGGGAGTCAGAGATCGTTTGGGAGGAGTCAGAGATGGTAGTGGGGAGTCAGAGATCATACGTCGGGAGTCAGAGATTCCACTGGGGATAGTCAGACATCGTACGGGGAGAGTCAGAGATCGTACGGGGAGGAGTCAGAGATCGTACGGGGAGAGTCAGAGATCATAGTGGGGAGTCAGAGATCATACGTGGGGAGTCAGAGATCGTACTGGGGGAGTCAGAGATCGTACGGGGGGAGTCAGAGATCGTACGGGGAGAGTCAGAGATCGTACGGGGATAGTCAGAGATTGTACAGGGGGAGTCAGAGATCGTATGGGGGAGAGTCAGAGATCGTACGGGGGGGAGTCAGAGATCGTACGGGGAGAGTCAAAGATCGTACGGGGGGAGCCAGAGATTGTACGGGGGAGAGTCAGAGATCGTACGGGAGGAGTCAGAGATCGTACGGGGAGAGTCAGAGATCGTACGGGGAGAGTCAGACATCGTACGGGGGGAGTCAGAGATCGTACGGGGGGATCTGGAGATCGGACGTGGAAGACAGAGATTGTACGGTACGGGGGGAGTTAGACATCGTACGGGGAGAGTCAGAGATCGTCCGGGGAGAGTCAGAGATCGTACGGGGGGAGTCAGAGATCGTACGGGGAGAGTCAGACATCGTACGGGGGGAGTCAGAGATCGTACGGGGAGAGTCAGAGATAATACGGGGTGGGGTCAGATATCGTACGGTTGAGAGTCAGAGATTGTACGGGGGGAGTCAGAGATCGTACCTGGGGGAATCAGAGATCGTACGGGGAAAGTCAGAGATCGTACGCGGAGAGTCAGACATCGTACGGGGAGAGTCAGAGGTCGTACGGAGAGAGGCAGAGATCGTGCAGGGTTGGAGTCAGAGATCGTAAGGGGAGAGTCAGAGATCGTACGGGGGGAGTCAGAGATCGTATGGGGAGAGTCAGAGATCGTAGTGGGGAGTCAGAGATCATACGTGGGGAGTCAGAGATCGTACGGGGGGAGTCAGATATCGTACGGGGGGAGTCAGAGATCGTACGGGGGGAGTCAGAGATCGTACGGGGGGAGTCAGCGATCGTACGGGGAGAGTCAGATATCGTACGGGGGGAGTCAGAGATCGTACGGGGAGAGTCAGAGATCGTACGGGGGGAGTCATGGATCGTACGGGGAGAGTCAGACATCGTACGTGGGGGAGTCAGAGATTGTACCGGGGGAGTCAGAGATCGTACGGGGGGAGTCAGAGATCGTACCTGGGGGAGTCAGAGATCGTACGGGGAGAGTCAGACATCGTACGGGGGGGGAGTCAGAAATCGTATCTGGGGGAGTCAGAGATCGTACCGGGAGAGTCAGACATCGTACGGGGTAAGTCAGAGATCGTACGGTGAAAGTCAGAGAGCGTATTAGAGGAGTCAGAGATCGTATGGGGGGAGTCAGAGATTGTACGGGTGAGTCAGAGATCGTACGGGGGGGGAGTCAGAGATCGTACGGGAGGGAGTCAGAGATCGTACGGGGGAGAGTCAGAGATCATACGGGGAGTCAGCGATCGTACGGGGGGAGTCAGAGATCGTAGTGGGGAGTCAGATCATACGTCGGGAGTCAGAGATCGGACTGGGGAGAGTCAGACATCGTACGGGGAGAGTCAGAGATCATACGGGCGGAGTCAGAGATCGTACGGGGGGAGTCAGAGATCGTACGGGGGGAGTCAGAGATCGTACGGGGGGAGTCAGAGATCGTACGGGGGGAGTCAGAGATCGTACGGGGAGAGTCAGAGATCATACAGGAGGAGTCAGAGATCCTACGGGGGGAGTCAGCTATCGTTCGGGGAGAGTCAGAGATCGTACGGGGAGAGTCAGAGATCGTACGGGTGGAGTCAGAGATCGTACGGCGGGGAGTCATAGATCGAACGGGGGGAGTCAGACATCGTACGGGGGGGAGTCAGAGATCGTACGGGGGGAGTACGCCATCGTACTGGGGGGAGCTGGAGATCGGACGGGGAAAACAGAGATCGTACGGTACGGGTGGAGTTAGACATCGTACGGGGGAAGTCAGAGATCGTACGGGGAGAGTCAGAGATCGTACGGGGGGAGTCAGAGATCATACGGCGGGAGTCAGACATCGTACGGGGGGAGTCAGAGATCGTACGGGGAGAGTCAGAGATTGTACGGGGGGAGTTAGAGATCGTACCTGGGGGAATCAGAGATCGTACGGGGAAAGTCAGAGATCGTACACGGAGAGTCAGACATCGTACTGGGGGGAGTCAGAAATCGTACCCGGGGGAGTCAGAGATCGTACAGGGAGAGTCAGACATCGTATGGGGTGAGTCAGAGATCGTACGGGGAAAGTCAGAGGTCGTAGGGGGGGAGTCAGACATCGTACGGGGAAAGTCAGAGAGCGTACGGGGGGAGTCAGAGATCGTACGGGGAGAGTCAGAGATCATACGGGGGGAGTCAGAGATCGTACGGGGGGAGTCAGAGATCGTACGGGGAGAGTCAGAGATCATACGGGGGGAGTCAGACATCGTACGGGGGGAGTCAGAGATCGTATGGGGAGAGTCAGACATCGTACGGGGGGAGTCAGAGATCATACGGGGAGAGTCAGAGATCGTACGGGGTGGGGTCAGACATCGTACGGTTGAGAGTCAGAGATCGTACGGGGGGAGTCAGAGATCGTATGGGGAGAGGCAGAGATCGTGCAGGGTTGGAGTCAGGGATCGTAAGGGGAGAGACAGAGATCGTACGGGGGGAGTCAGAGATCGTATGGGGAGAGTCAGAGATCGTAGTGGGGAGTCAGAGATCATACGTGGGGAGTCAGATCGTACGGGGGCAGTCAGAGATCGTACGGGGGGAGTCAGATATCGTACGGGGGGAGTCAGAGATCGTACGGGGGGAGTCAGAGATCGTACGGGGGGAGTCAGCGATCGTACGGGGAGAGTCAGATATCGTACGGGGGGAGTCAGAGATCGTACGGGGAGAGTCAGAGATCGTACGGGGGGAGTCATGGATCGTACGGGGAGAGTCAGACATCGTACGTGGGGGAGTCAGAGATTGTACCGGGGGAGTCAGAGATCGTACGGGGGGAGTCAGAGATCGTACCTGGGGGAGTCAGAGATCGTACGGGGAGAGTCAGACATCGTACGGGGGGGGAGTCAGAAATCGTATCTGGGGGAGTCAGAGATCGTACCGGGAGAGTCAGACATCGTACGGGGTAAGTCAGAGATCGTACGGTGAAAGTCAGAGAGCGTATTAGAGGAGTCAGAGATCGTATGGGGGGAGTCAGAGATTGTACGGGTGAGTCAGAGATCGTACGGGGGGGGAGTCAGAGATCGTACGGGAGGGAGTCAGAGATCGTACGGGGGAGAGTCAGAGATCATACGGGGAGTCAGCGATCGTACGGGGGGAGTCAGAGATCGTAGTGGGGAGTCAGATCATACGTCGGGAGTCAGAGATCGGACTGGGGAGAGTCAGACATCGTACGGGGAGAGTCAGAGATCATACGGGCGGAGTCAGAGATCGTACGGGGGGAGTCAGAGATCGTACGGGGGGAGTCAGAGATCGTACGGGGGGAGTCAGAGATCGTACGGGGGGAGTCAGAGATCGTACGGGGAGAGTCAGAGATCATACAGGAGGAGTCAGAGATCCTACGGGGGGAGTCAGCTATCGTTCGGGGAGAGTCAGAGATCGTACGGGGAGAGTCAGAGATCGTACGGGTGGAGTCAGAGATCGTACGGGGGGAGTCAGACATCGTACGGGGGGGAGTCAGAGATCGTACGGGTGGAGTACGCCATCGTACTGGGGGGAGCTGGAGATCGGACGGGGAAAACAGAGATCGTACGGTACGGGTGGAGTTAGACATCGTACGGGGGAAGTCAGAGATCGTACGGGGAGAGTCAGAGATCGTACGGGGGGAGTCAGAGATCATACGGCGGGAGTCAGACATCGTACGGGGGGAGTCAGAGATCGTACGGGGAGAGTCAGAGATTGTACGGGGGGAGTCAGAGATCGTACCTGGGGGAATCAGAGATCGTACGGGGAAAGTCAGAGATCGTACACGGAGAGTCAGACATCGTACTGGGGGGAGTCAGAAATCGTACCCGGGGGAGTCAGAGATCGTACAGGGAGAGTCAGACATCGTATGGGGTGAGTCAGAGATCGTACGGGGAAAGTCAGAGGTCATACGGGGGGGAGTCAGACATCGTACGGGGAAAGTCAGAGAGCGTACGGGGGGAGTCAGAGATCGTACGGGGAGAGTCAGAGATCATACGGGGGGAGTCAGAGATCGTACGGGGGGAGTCAGAGATCGTACGGGGAGAGTCAGAGATCATACGGGGGGAGTCAGGCATCGTACGGGGGGAGTCAGAGATCGTATGGGGAGAGTCAGGCATCGTACGGGGGGAGTCAGAGATCATACGGGGAGAGTCAGAGATCGTACGGGGTGGGGTCAGACATCGTACGGTTGAGAGTCAGAGATCGTACGGGGGGGAGTCAGACATCATACGGGGAGAGTCAGAGATTGTATGGGGAGAGGCAGAGATCGTGCAGGGTTGGAGTCAGGGATCGTAAGGGGAGAGACAGAGATCGTACGGGGGGAGTCAGAGATCGTATGGGGAGAGTCAGAGATCGTAGTGGGGAGTCAGAGATTATACGGGGGAGAGTCAGAGATCGCACGGGGGGAGTCAGACATCGTACGGGGGGAGCTGGAGATTGTACGAGTGGAGTCAGTGATCGTACGGGGGAGAGTCAGAGATCGTACCGGGGGAGCCAGAGATCGTACGGGTGAGATTCAGAGATCGTACGGGGAGAGTCAGACATCGTACGGGGGGAGTCAGAGATCGTACGGGGAAAGTCAGAGAGCGTATTACGGGAGTCAGAGCTCGTACGGGGGGAGTCAGAGATCGTACGGGGAGAGTCAGAGATCGTACAGGAGGAGCCAGAGATCGTACGGGGGAGAGTCAGAGATCGTATGGGGGGAGTCAGAGATCGTACGGGGAGAGTCAGAGATCGTACGGGGAGAGTCAGACATCGTACGGGGGAAGTCAGAGATCGTACGGGGGGAGTACGACATCGTACGGGGAGAGTCAGAGATCGTATGGGAAGAGGCAGAGATCGTACGGGGGGAGTCAGAGATCGTACGGGGAGAGTCAGAGATCGTAGTGGGGAGTCAGAGATCATACGTGGGGAGTCAGAGATCGTACGGGGGGAGTCAGAGATCGTTCGGGAGGAGTCAGAGATGGTAGTGGGGAGTCAGAGATCATACGTCGGGAGTCAGAGATTCCACTGGGGAGAGTCAGACATCGTACGGGGAGAGTCAGAGATCGTATGGGAAGAGGCAGAGATTGTACAAGGGAGGAGTCAGGGATCGTAAGGGGAGAGTCAGAGATCGTACGGGGGGGGAGTCAGAGATCGTATGGGGAGAGTCAGAGATCGTACTGGGGAGTCACAAATCATACGTCGGGAGTCAGAGATCGTACGGGAGGGAGTCAGAGATCGTACGGGGAGAGTCAGAGATCGTACGGGGAGAGTCAGAGATCGTACGGGGAGAGTCAGAGATCGTACGGGGGGAGTCAGAGATCGTAGGGGAGGGAGTCAGAGATCGTACGGGGAGAGTCAGAGATCGTACGGGGAGAGTCAGAGATCGTACAGGGGGAGTCAGAGATCATACGGGGAGAATCAAAGATCGTACGGGGGGAGCCAGAGATTGTACGGGGGAGAGTCAGAGATCGTACGGGAGGAGTCAGAGATCGTACGGGGAGAGTCAGAGATCATACGGGGAGAGTCAGACATAGTACGGAGGGAGTCAGAGATCGTACAGGGGGATCTGGAGATCGGACGTGGAAGACAGAGATCGTACGGTACGGGGGGAGTTAGACATCGTACGGGGGAAGTCAGAGATCGTATGGGGGGAGTCAGAGATCGTACGGGGGGAGTCAGAGATCGTACGGGGGGAGTCAGCGATCGTACGGGGAGAGTCAGATATCGTACGGGGGGAGTCAGAGATTGTACGGGGAGAGTCAGAGATCGTACGGGGGGAGTCATGGATCGTACGGGGAGAGTCAGACATCGTACGTGGGGGAGTCAGAGATTGTACCGGGGGAGTCAGAGATCGTACGGGGGGAGTCAGAGATCGTACCTGGGGGAGTCAGAGATCGTACGGGGAGAGTCAGACATCGTACGGGGGGGGAGTCAGAAATCGTATCTGGGGGAGTCAGAGATCGTACCGGGAGAGTCAGACATCGTACGGGGTAAGTCAGAGATCGTACGGTGAAAGTCAGAGAGCGTATTAGAGGAGTCAGAGATCGTATGGGGGGAGTCAGAGATTGTACGGGTGAGTCAGAGATCGTACGGTGGGGGGAGTCAAAGATCGTACGGGAGGGAGTCAGCGATCGTACGGGGGGAGTCAGAGATCGTAGTGGGGAGTCAGATCATACGTCGGGAGTCAGAGATCGGACTGGGGAGAGTCAGACATCGTACGGGGAGAGTCAGAGATCATACGGGCGGAGTCAGAGATCGTACGGGGGGAGTCAGAGATCGTACGGGGAGAGTCAGAGATCGTACGGGGGAGAGTCAGAGATCGTACGGGGGGAGTCAGAGATCGTACGGGGGGAGCCAGAGATTGTACGGGGGAGTCAGAGATCATACGTGGGGAGTCAGAGATCGTACTGGGGGAGTCAGAGATCGCACGGGGAGAGTCAGAGATCGTACGCGGGGGGAGTCAGAGATCGTACGGGAGGGATTCACAGATCGTACGGGTGAGAGTCAGAGATCGTACGGGGAGAGTCAGACATCGTACGGGGGGAGTCAGAGATCGTTCGGGAGGAGTCAGAGATGGTAGTGGGGAGTCAGAGATCATACGTCGGGAGTCAGAGATTCCACTGGGGATAGTCAGACATCGTACGGGGAGAGTCAGAGATCGTACGGGGAGGAGTCAGAGATCGTACGGGGAGAGTCAGAGATCATAGTGGGGAGTCAGAGATCATACGTGGGGAGTCAGAGATCGTACTGGGGGAGTCAGAGATCGTACGGGGGGAGTCAGAGATCGTACGGGGAGAGTCAGAGATCGTACGGGGATAGTCAGAGATTGTACAGGGGGAGTCAGAGATCGTACGGGGGAGAGTCAGAGATCGTACGGGGGGGAGTCAGAGATCGTACGGGGAGAGTCAAAGATCGTACGGGGGGAGCCAGAGATTGTACGGGGGAGAGTCAGAGATCGTACGGGAGGAGTCAGAGATCGTACGGGGAGAGTCAGAGATCGTACGGGGAGAGTCAGACATCGTACGGGGGGAGTCAGAGATCGTACGGGGGGATCTGGAGATCGGACGTGGAAGACAGAGATCGTACGGTACGGGGGGAGTTAGACATCGTACGGGGAGAGTCAGAGATCGTCCGGGGAGAGTCAGAGATCGTACGGGGGGAGTCAGAGATCGTACGGGGAGAGTCAGACATCGTACGGGGGGAGTCAGAGATCGTACGGGGAGAGTCAGAGATAATACGGGGTGGGGTCAGATATCGTACGGTTGAGAGTCAGAGATTGTACGGGGGGAGTCAGAGATCGTACCTGGGGGAATCAGAGATCGTACGGGGAAAGTCAGAGATCGTACGCGGAGAGTCAGACATCGTACGGGGAGAGTCAGAGGTCGTACGGAGAGAGGCAGAGATCGTGCAGGGTTGGAGTCAGAGATCGTAAGGGGAGAGTCAGAGATCGTACGGGGGGAGTCAGAGATCGTATGGGGAGAGTCAGAGATCGTAGTGGGGAGTCAGAGATCATACGTGGGGAGTCAGAGATCGTACGGGGGGAGTCAGATATCGTACGGGGGGAGTCAGAGATCGTACGGGGGGAGTCAGAGATCGTACGGGGGGAGTCAGCGATCGTACGGGGAGAGTCAGATATCGTACGGGGGGAGTCAGAGATCGTACGGGGAGAGTCAGAGATCGTACGGGGGGAGTCATGGATCGTACGGGGAGAGTCAGACATCGTACGTGGGGGAGTCAGAGATTGTACCGGGGGAGTCAGAGATCGTACGGGGGGAGTCAGAGATCGTACCTGGGGGAGTCAGAGATCGTACGGGGAGAGTCAGACATCGTACGGGGGGGGAGTCAGAAATCGTATCTGGGGGAGTCAGAGATCGTACCGGGAGAGTCAGACATCGTACGGGGTAAGTCAGAGATCGTACGGTGAAAGTCAGAGAGCGTATTAGAGGAGTCAGAGATCGTATGGGGGGAGTCAGAGATTGTACGGGTGAGTCAGAGATCGTACGGGGGGGGAGTCAGAGATCGTACGGGAGGGAGTCAGAGATCGTACGGGGGAGAGTCAGAGATCATACGGGGAGTCAGCGATCGTACGGGGGGAGTCAGAGATCGTAGTGGGGAGTCAGATCATACGTCGGGAGTCAGAGATCGGACTGGGGAGAGTCAGACATCGTACGGGGAGAGTCAGAGATCATACGGGCGGAGTCAGAGATCGTACGGGGGGAGTCAGAGATCGTACGGGGGGAGTCAGAGATCGTACGGGGGGAGTCAGAGATCGTACGGGGAGAGTCAGAGATCGTACGGGGGAGAGTCAGAGATCGTACGGGGGGAGTCAGAGATCGTACGGGGGGAGCCAGAGATTGTACGGGGGAGTCAGAGATCATACGTGGGGAGTCAGAGATCGTACTGGGGGAGTCAGAGATCGCACGGGGAGAGTCAGAGATCGTACGCGGGGGGAGTCAGAGATCGTACGGGAGGGATTCACAGATCGTACGGGTGAGAGTCAGAGATCGTACGGGGAGAGTCAGACATCGTACGGGGGGAGTCAGAGATCGTTCGGGAGGAGTCAGAGATGGTAGTGGGGAGTCAGAGATCATACGTCGGGAGTCAGAGATTCCACTGGGGATAGTCAGACATCGTACGGGGAGAGTCAGAGATCGTACGGGGAGGAGTCAGAGATCGTACGGGGAGAGTCAGAGATCATAGTGGGGAGTCAGAGATCATACGTGGGGAGTCAGAGATCGTACTGGGGGAGTCAGAGATCGTACGGGGGGAGTCAGAGATCGTACGGGGAGAGTCAGAGATCGTACGGGGATAGTCAGAGATTGTACAGGGGGAGTCAGAGATCGTACGGGGGAGAGTCAGAGATCGTACGGGGGGGAGTCAGAGATCGTACGGGGAGAGTCAAAGATCGTACGGGGGGAGCCAGAGATTGTACGGGGGAGAGTCAGAGATCGTACGGGAGGAGTCAGAGATCGTACGGGGAGAGTCAGAGATCGTACGGGGAGAGTCAGACATCGTACGGGGGGAGTCAGAGATCGTACGGGGGGATCTGGAGATCGGACGTGGAAGACAGAGATCGTACGGTACGGGGGGAGTTAGACATCGTACGGGGAGAGTCAGAGATCGTCCGGGGAGAGTCAGAGATCGTACGGGGGGAGTCAGAGATCGTACGGGGAGAGTCAGACATCGTACGGGGGGAGTCAGAGATCGTACGGGGAGAGTCAGAGATAATACGGGGTGGGGTCAGATATCGTACGGTTGAGAGTTAGAGATTGTACGGGGGGAGTCAGAGATCGTACCTGGGGGAATCAGAGATCGTACGGGGAAAGTCAGAGATCGTACGCGGAGAGTCAGACATCGTACGGGGAGAGTCAGAGGTCGTACGGAGAGAGGCAGAGATCGTGCAGGGTTGGAGTCAGAGATCGTAAGGGGAGAGTCAGAGATCGTACGGGGGGAGTCAGAGATCGTATGGGGAGAGTCAGAGATCGTAGTGGGGAGTCAGAGATCATACGTGGGGAGTCAGAGATCGTACGGGGGGAGTCAGATATCGTACGGGGGGAGTCAGAGATCGTACGGGGGGAGTCAGAGATCGTACGGGGGGAGTCAGCGATCGTACGGGGAGAGTCAGATATCGTACGGGGGGAGTCAGAGATCGTACGGGGAGAGTCAGAGATCGTACGGGGGGAGTCATGGATCGTACGGGGAGAGTCAGACATCGTACGTGGGGGAGTCAGAGATTGTACCGGGGGAGTCAGAGATCGTACGGGGGGAGTCAGAGATCGTACCTGGGGGAGTCAGAGATCGTACGGGGAGAGTCAGACATCGTACGGGGGGGGAGTCAGAAATCGTATCTGGGGGAGTCAGAGATCGTACCGGGAGAGTCAGACATCGTACGGGGTAAGTCAGAGATCGTACGGTGAAAGTCAGAGAGTGTATTAGAGGAGTCAGAGATCGTATGTGGGAAGTCAGAGATTGTACGGGTGAGTCAGAGATCGTACGGGGGGGGAGTCAGAGATCGTACGGGAGGGAGTCAGAGATCGTACGGGGGAGAGTCAGAGATCATACGGGGAGTCAGCGATCGTACGGGGGGAGTCAGAGATCGTAGTGGGGAGTCAGATCATACGTCGGGAGTCAGAGATCGGACTGGGGAGAGTCAGACATCGTACGGGGAGAGTCAGAGATCATACGGGCGGAGTCAGAGATCGTACGGGGGGAGTCAGAGATCGTACGGGGGGAGTCAGAGATCGTACGGGGGGAGTCAGAGATCGTACGGGGGGAGTCAGAGATCGTACGGGGAGAGTCAGAGATCATACAGGAGGAGTCAGAGATCCTACGGGGGGAGTCAGCTATCGTTCGGGGAGAGTCAGAGATCGTACGGGGAGAGTCAGAGATCGTACGGGTGGAGTCAGAGATCGTACGGCGGGGAGTCATAGATCGAACGGGGGGAGTCAGACATCGTACGGGGGGGAGTCAGAGATCGTACGGGGGGAGTACGCCATCGTACTGGGGGGAGCTGGAGATCGGACGGGGAAAACAGAGATCGTACGGTACGGGTGGAGTTAGACATCATACGGGGGAAGTCAGAGATCGTACGGGGAGAGTCAGAGATCGTACGGGGGGAGTCAGAGATCATACGGCGGGAGTCAGACATCGTACGGGGGGAGTCAGAGATCGTACGGGGAGAGTCAGAGATTGTACGGGGGGAGTCAGAGATCGTACCTGGGGGAATCAGAGATCGTACGGGGAAAGTCAGAGATCGTACACGGAGAGTCAGACATCGTACTGGGGGGAGTCAGAAATCGTACCCGGGGGAGTCAGAGATCGTACAGGGAGAGTCAGACATCGTATGGGGTGAGTCAGAGATCGTACGGGGAAAGTCAGAGGTCATACGGGGGGGAGTCAGACATCGTACGGGGATAGTCAGAGAGCGTACGGGGGGAGTCAGAGATCGTACGGGGAGAGTCAGAGATCATACGGGGGGAGTCAGAGATCGTACGGGGGGAGTCAGAGATCGTACGGGGAGAGTCAGAGATCATACGGGGGGAGTCAGGCATCGTACGGGGGGAGTCAGAGATCGTATGGGGAGAGTCAGGCATCGTACGGGGGGAGTCAGAGATCATACGGGGAGAGTCAGAGATCGTACGGGGTGGGGTCAGACATCGTACGGTTGAGAGTCAGAGATCGTACGGGGGGGAGTCAGACATCATACGGGGAGAGTCAGAGATTGTATGGGGAGAGGCAGAGATCGTGCAGGGTTGGAGTCAGGGATCATAAGGGGAGTGACAGAGATCGTACGGGGGGAGTCAGAGATCGTATGGGGAGAGTCAGAGACCGTAGTGGGGAGTCAGAGATTATACGGGGGAGAGTCAGAGATCGCACGGGGGGAGTCAGAGATCGTACGGGGGGAGCTGGAGATTGTACGAGTGGAGTCAGTGATCGTACGGGGGAGAGTCAGAGATCGTACCGGGGGAGCCAGAGATCGTACGGGTGAGATTCAGAGATCGTACGGGGAGAGTCAGACATCGTACGGGGGGAGTCAGAGATCGTACGGGGAAAGTCAGAGAGCGTATTACGGGAGTCAGAGCTCGTACGGGGGGAGTCAGAGATCGTACGGGGAGAGTCAGAGATCGTACAGGAGGAGCCAGAGATCGTACGGGGGAGAGTCAGAGATCGTATGGGGGGAGTCAGAGATCGTACGGGGAGAGTCAGAGATCGTACGGGGAGAGTCAGACATCGTACGGGGGAAGTCAGAGATCGTACGGGGGGAGTACGACATCGTACGGGGAGAGTCAGAGATCGTATGGGAAGAGGCAGAGATCGTACGGGGGGAGTCAGAGATCGTACGGGGAGAGTCAGAGATCGTAGTGGGGAGTCAGAGATCATACGTGGGGAGTCAGAGATCGTACGGGGGGAGTCAGAGATCGTTCGGGAGGAGTCAGAGATGGTAGTGGGGAGTCAGAGATCATACGTCGGGAGTCAGAGATTCCACTGGGGAGAGTCAGACATCGTACGGGGAGAGTCAGAGATCGTATGGGAAGAGGCAGAGATTGTACAAGGGAGGAGTCAGGGATCGTAAGGGGAGAGTCAGAGATCGTACGGGGGGGAGTCAGAGATCGTATGGGGAGAGTCAGAGATCGTAGTGGGGAGTCAGAGATCATACGTGGGGAGTCAGAGATCGTACTGGGGAGTCACAAATCATACGTCGGGAGTCAGAGATCGTACGGGAGGGAGTCAGAGATCGTACGGGGAGAGTCAGAGATCGTACGGGGAGAGTCAGAGATCGTACGGGTAGAGTCAGAGATCGTACTGGGGGAGTCAGAGATCGTACGGGAGGGAGTCAGAGATCGTACGGGGAGAGTCAGAGATCGTACGGGGAGAGTCAGAGATCGTACAGGGGGAGTCAGAGATCATACGGGGAGAATCAAAGATCGTACGGGGGGAGCCAGAGATTGTACGGGGGAGAGTCAGAGATCGTACGGGAGGAGTCAGAGATCGTACGGGGAGAGTCAGAGATCATACGGGGAGAGTCAGACATAGTACGGAGGGAGTCAGAGATCGTACAGGGGGATCTGGAGATCGGACGTGGAAGACAGAGATCGTACGGTACGGGGGGAGTTAGACATCGTACGGGGGAAGTCAGAGATCGTACGGGGAGAGTCAGAGATCGTACGGGGGGAGTCAGAGATCGTACGGGGAGAGTCAGACATCGTACGGGGGGAGTCAGAGATCGTACGGGGAGAGTCAGAGATAATACGGGTTGGGGTCAGATATCGTACGGTTGAGAGTCAGAGATTGTACGGGGGGAGTCAGAGATCGTACCTGGGGGAATCAGAGATCGTACGGGGAAAGTCAGAGATCGTACGCGGAGAGTCAGACATCGTACGGGGAGAGTCAGAGGTCGTATGGGGAGAGGCCGAGATCGTGCAGGGTTGGAGTCAGAGATCATAAGGGGAGAGTCAGAGATCGTACGGGGGGAGTCAGAGATCATATGGGGAGAGTCAGAGATCGTAGTGGGGAGTCAGAGATCATACGTGGGGAGTCAGAGATCGTACGGGGGGAGTCAGAGATCGTACGGGGGGAGTCAGATATCGTATGGGGTAGTCAGAGATCGTACGGGGGGAGTCAGAGATCGTATGGGGGGAGTCAGCGATCGTACGGGGAGAGTCAGATATCGTACGGGGGGAGTCATGGATCGTACGGGGAGAGTCAGACATCGTACGTGGGGGAGTCAGAGATCGTACGGGGTGGGATCAGACATCGTACCGTTGAGAGTCAGAGATCGTACGGGGGGAGTCAGAGATCGTACCTGGGGGAGTCAGAGATCGTACGGGGAGAGTCAGACATCGTACGGGGGGGGAGTCAGAAATCGTATCTGGGGGAGTCAGAGATCGTACCAGGAGAGTCAGACATCGTACGGGGTGAGTCAGAGATCGTACGGTGAAAGTCAGAGAGCGTATTAGAGGAGTCAGAGATCGTACGGGGGGAGTCAGAGATTGTACGGGTGAGTCAGAGATCGTACGCGGGGGGAGTCAGAGATCGTACGGGGGAGAGTCAGAGATCGTACGGGGAGTCAGCGATCGTACGGGGGGAGTCAGAGATCGTAGTGGGGAGTCAGAGATCATACGTCGGGAGTCAGAGATCGTACTGGGGAGAGTCAGACATCGTACGGGGAGAGTCAGAGATTGTACGGGGAGAGTCAGAGATCGTACGGGGGGAGTCAGAGATCGTACGGGGGGAGTCAGAGATCGTACGGGGGGAGTCAGAGATCGTACGGGGAGAGTCAGAGGTCATACAGGAGGAGTCAGAGATCCTACGGGGGGAGTCAGAGATCGTACGGGGGAGTCAGAGATCGTACGGGGGGAGTCAGAGATCGTACGGGGGGAGTCAGACACCGTACGGGGGGAGTCAGAGATCGTGCGGCGGGAGTCAGAGATCGTACGGGGGGAGTTAGAGATCCTACGGGGGGTAGTCAGAGATCGCACGGGGGGAGTCAGAGATCGTGCTCGGGGAGTCAGAGATCGTACGGGGGGAGTCAGAGATTGTACGGGGGGTGTCAGAGATCGTACGGGGGGAGTCAGACACCGTACGGGGGGAGTCAGTGATCGTACGGCGGGAGTCAGAGATTGTACGGGGGGAGTCAGAGATCCTACGGGGGAGTCAGAGATCGCACGGGGGGAGTCAGAGATCGTGCTCGTGGAGTCAGTGATCGTACGGTGGGGGAGTCAGACATCGATCGGGGGGAATGTAAGATCATACGGGGAGAGTCAGAGATCGTACGGGGGGGAGTCAGAGATCGTATGGGGGGAGTCAGAGATTGTACGGGGAGAGTCAGAGATCGTACAGGGTGGAGTCAGAGATCGTATGGGGGGAGTCAGAGATCGTGCTCGGGGAGTCAGAGATCGCACGGGGATGAGCCATAGATCGTATGGGGGGAGTCAGAGATTGTACGGGGGGAGTCAGAGATCGGACATGGAGGAGTCAGAGATAGTACGGCGGGGAGTCAGAGATCGTACGTGGAGAATCAAAGATCGTAAGGGGGGAGTCAGAGATCGTACGTGGGGAGTCAGAAATCGATCGGGGGGAGTCAGAGATTGTACGGGGGGTGTCAGACATCGTACGGGGGGAGTCAGACATCGATCGGGGGGAGTCAGAGATCGTACAGGGAGAGTCAGTGATCTTACGGGGGGGAGTCAGAGATCGTACGGGGGGAGTCAGACATCGATCGGGGGGAGTCAGAGATCGTACGGGGAGAGTCAGAGATCGTACGGGGGAATCACAGACCGTACGGGTGGAATCAGAGATCGTACGGGGGGAGTCAGAGATCGTACGGGGGGAGTCAGAGATTGATCGGTGGGAATTTAAGATCGTACGGGGGGAGTCAGTCATCGATCGGGGGGGAATGTAAGATCATACGGGGAGAGTCAGAGATCGTACGGGGGGAGTCAGAGATCGTATGGGGGGAGTCAGAGATTGTACGGGGAGAGTCAGAGATCGTACAGGGTGGAGTCAGAGATCGTATGGGGGGAGTCAGAGATCGTGCTCGGGGAGTCAGAGATTGTACGGGGATGAGCTATAGATCGTATGGGGGGAGTCAGAGATTGTACGGGGAGAGTCAGAGATTGTACGGGGAGAGTCAGAGATCGTACGGGGGGAGTCAGAGATCGTACATGGAGGAGTCAGAGATCGTAGGGGGGTGTCAGAGATCGTACGGGGAGAGTCAGAGATCGTATGGGGGAAGGTCAGAGATCGTACGGTGGGGAGTCAGAGATCGTACGGGGGTGAGTCAGAGGTCGTACGGGGGGAGTCAGAGATCGTACGGGGGTGTCAGAGATCGTACGGGGGGAGTCAGACATCGTACGGGGGGAGTCAGAGATCGTACGGCGGGAGTCAGAGATCGTTCGGGGGGAGTCAGAGGTCGTACGGGGAGAGTCAGAGATCGTACGGGGGAATCACAGATCGTACGGGGGGAGTCAGAGATCGTACGGGGGGAGTCAGAGATCGTACGGGGTAGTCAGACATCGTACGGGGGGGATCAGAGGTCGTACGGGGGCACACAGAGATCGTAGGGGCGAGTCAGAGGTTGTACGGGGAGAGTCAGAGATCGTCCGGGGGGAGTCAGAGATCGTGCTCGGGGAGTCAGAGATCGTACGGGGATGAGCCATAGATTGTATGGGGGGAGTCAGAGATCGTACAGGGAGAGTCAGAGATCGTACGGGGGGGAGTCAGAGATCGCACGGGGGGAGTCAGAGATCGTGCTCGGGGAGTCAGGGATCGTATGGGGGGAGTCAGTGATCGTACGGGGGGGTAGTCAGACATCGATCGGGAGGAATGTAAGATCATACGGGGAGAGTCAGAGATCGTACGGGGGAGTCAGAGATCGTACGGGGGGAGTCAGAGATCGTACGGGGGGAGTCAGACACCGTACGGGGGGAGTCAGAGATCGTACGGCGGGAGTCAGAGATCGTACGGGGGGAGTTAGAGATCCTACGGGGGGTAGTCAGAGATCGCACGGTGGGAGTCAGAGATCGTGCTCGGGGAGTCAGAGATCGTACGGGGGGAGTCAGAGATTGTACGGGGGGGTGTCAGAGATCATACGGGGGGAGTCAGACACCGTACGGGGGGAGTCAGAGATCGTACGGCGGGAGTCAGAGATTGTACGGGGGGAGTCAGAGATCCTACGGGGGAGTCAGAGATCGCACGGGGGGAGTCAGAGATCGTGCTCGTGGAGTCAGTGATCGTACGGTGGGGGAGTCAGACATCGATCGGGGGGAATGTAAGATCATACGGGGAGAGTCAGAGATCGTACGGGGGGTAGTCAGAGATCGTATGGGGGGAGTCAGAGATTGTACGGGGAGAGTCAGAGATCGTACAGGGTGGAGTCAGAGATCGTATGGGGGGAGTCAGAGATCGTGCTCGGGGAGTCAGAGATCGCACGGGGATGAGCCATAGATCGTATGGGGGGAGTCAGAGATTGTACGGGGAGAGTCAGAGATCGTACGGGGGGAGTCAGAGATCGTACATGGAGGAGTCAGAGATAGTACGGCGGGGAGTCAGAGATCGTACGTGGAGAATCAGAGATCGTAAGGGGGGAGTCAGAGATCGTACGTGGGGAGTCAGAAATCGATCGGGGGGAGTCAGAGATTGTACGGGGGGTGTCAGACATCGTACGGGGGGAGTCAGACATCGTACGGGGGGAGTCAGAAATCGATCGGGGGGAGTCAGAGATTGTACGGGGGGAGTCAGACATCGTACGGGGGGAGTCAGACATCGATCGGGGGGAGTCAGAGATCGTACAGGGAGAGTCAGTGATCTTATGGGGGGGAGTCAGAGATCGTACGGGGGGAGTCATACATCGATCGGGGGGAGTCAGAGATCGTACGGGGGGAGTCAGAGATCGTACAGGGAGGAGTCAGAGATCGTAGGGGGAGAGTCAGAGATCGTACGGGGAGAATCAGAGATCGTAGGGGGAGAGTCAGAAATCGTACAGGGAGAGTCAGAGATCCTACGGGGGGAGTCAGAGATCGTATGGGGGGAGTCAGAGATTGTATGGGGAGAGTCAGAGATCGTACAGGGTGGAGTCAGAGATCGTATGGGGGGAGTCAGAGGTCGTACGGGGAGAGTCAGAGATCGTACGGGGGAATCACAGACCGTACGGGTGGAGTCAGAGATCGTACGGGGGGAGTCAGAGATCGTACGGGGGGAGTCAGAGATCGATCGGTGGGAATTTAAGATCGTACGGGGGGAGTCAGTCATCGATCGGGGGGGAATGTAAGATCATACGGGGAGAGTCAGAGATCGTACGGGGGGAGTCAGAGATCGTATGGGGGGAGTCAGAGATTGTACGGGGAGAGTCAGAGATCGTACAGGGTGGAGTCAGAGATCGTATGGGGGGAGTAAGAGATCGTGCTCGGGGAGTCAGAGATTGTACGGGGATGAGCCATAGATCGTATGGGGGGAGTCAGAGATTGTACGGGGAGAGTCAGAGATTGTACGGGGAGAGTCAGAGATCGTACGGGGGGAGTCAGAGATCGTACATGGAGGAGTCAGAGATCGTAGGGGGGTGTCAGAGATCGTACGGGGAGAGTCAGAGATCGTACGGGGGAAGGTCAGAGATCGTACGGTGGGGAGTCAGAGATCGTACGGGGGTGAGTCAGAGATCGTACGGGGGGAGTCAGAGATCGTACGGGGGTGTCAGAGATCGTACGGGGGGAGTCAGACATCGTACGGGGGGAGTCAGAGATCGTACGGCGGGAGTCAGAGATCGTTCGGGGGGAGTCAGAGGTCGTACGGGGAGAGTCAGAGATCGTAGGGGCGAGTCAGAGGTTGTACGGGGAGAGTCAGAGATCGTCCGGGGGGAGTCAGAGATCGTGCTCGGGGAGTCAGAGATCGTACGGGGATGAGCCATAGATTGTATGGGGGGAGTCAGAGATCGTACAGGGAGAGTCAGAGATCGTACGGGGGGGAGTCAGAGATCGTACGGGGGGAGTCAGACACCGTACGGGGGGAGTCAGAGATCCTACGGGGGGAGTCAGAGATCGCACGGGGGGAGTCAGAGATCGTGCTCGGGGAGTCAGAGATCGTACGGGGGGGAGTCAGAGATCGTACGGGGGGAGTCAGACACCGTACGGGGGGAGTCAGAGATCCTACGGGGGGAGTCAGACACCGTACGGGGGGAGTCAGAGATCCTACGGGGAGAGTCAGAGATCGTACGGGGGGGAGTCAGAGATCGTACGGGGGGAGTCAGACACCGTACGGGGGGAGTCAGAGATCCTACGGGGGGAGTCAGAGATCGCACGGGGGGAGTCAGAGATCGTGCTCGGGGAGTCAGAGATCGTACGGGGGGAGTCAGAGATCGCACGGGGGGAGTCAGAGATCGTGCGCGGGGAGTCAGAGATCGTATGGGGGGAGTCAGTGATCGTACGGGGGGGTAGTCAGACATCGATCGGGAGGAATGTAAGATCATACGGGGAGAGTCAGAGATCGTACGGGGGAGTCAGAGATCGCACGGGGGGAGTCAGAGATCGTGCGCGGGGAGTCAGAGATCGTATGGGGGGAATCAGTGATCGTACGGGGGGGTAGTCAGACATCGATCGGGAGGAATGTAAGATCATACGGGGGGAGTCAGAGATCGTACGGGGCGAGTCAGAGATCGTACGGCGGGAGTCAGAGATCGTACGGGGGGAGTTAGAGATCCTACAGGGGGTAGTCAGAGATCGCACAGGGGGAGTCAGAGATCATGCTCGGGGAGACAGAGATCGTACGGGGGGAGTCAGAGATTGTACGGGGGGTGTCAGAGATCGTACGGGGGGAGTCAGACACCGTACGGGGGGAGTCAGAGATCGTACGGCGGGAGTCAGAGATTGTACGGGGGGAGTCAGAGATCCTACGGGGGAGTCAGAGATCGCACGGGGGGAGTCAGAGATCGTGCTCGTGGAGTCAGTGATCGTACGGTGGGGGAGTCAGACATCGATCGGGGGGAATGTAAGATCATACGGGGAGAGTCAGAGATCGTACGGGGGGGAGTCAGAGATCGTATGGGGGGAGTCAGAGATTGTACGGGGAGAGTCAGAGATCGTACAGGGTGGAGTCAGAGATCGTATGGGGGGAGTCAGAGATCGTGCTCGGGGAGTCAGAGATCGCACGGGGATGAGCCATAGATCGTATGGGGGGAGTCAGAGATTGTACGGGGAGAGTCAGAGATCGTACGGGGGGAGTCAGAGATCGTACATGGAGGAGTCAGAGATAGTACGGCGGGGAGTCAGAGATCGTACGTGGAGAATCAGAGATCGTAAGGGGGGAGTCAGAGATCGTACGTGGGGAGTCAGAAATCGATCGGGGGGAGTCAGAGATTGTACGGGGGGTGTCAGACATCGTACGGGGGGAGTCAGACATCGTACGGGGGGAGTCAGATATCGATCGGGGGGAGTCAGAGATCGTACAGGGAGAGTCAGTGATCTTACGGGGGGGAGTCAGAGATCGTACGGGGGGAGTCATACATCGATCGGGGGGAGTCAGAGATCGTACGGGGGGAGTCAGAGATCGTACAGGGAGGAGTCAGAGATCGTAGGGGGAGAGTCAGAGATCGTACGGGGAGAATCAGAGATCGTAGGGGGAGAGTCAGAAATCGTACGGGGAGAGTCAGAGATCCTACGGGGGGAGTCAGAGATCGTATGGGGGGAGTCAGAGATTGTATGGGGAGAGTCAGAGATCGTACAGGGTGGAGTCAGAGATCGTATGGGGGGAGTCAGAGGTCGTACGGGGAGATTCAGAGATCGTACGGGGGAATCACAGACCGTACGGGTGGAGTCAGAGATCGTACGGGGGGAGTCAGAGATCGTACGGGGGGAGTCAGAGATCGATCGGTGGGAATTTAAGATTGTACGGGGGGAGTCAGTCATCGATCGGGGGGGAATGTAAGATCATATGGGGAGAGTCAGAGATCGTACGGGGGGAGTCAGAGATCGTATGGGGGGAGTCAGAGATTGTACGGGGAGAGTCAGAGATCGTACAGGGTGGAGTCAGAGATCGTATGTGGGGAGTCAGAGATCGTGCTCGGGGAGTCAGAGATTGTACGGGGATGAGCCATAGATCGTATGGGGGGAGTCAGAGATTGTACGGGGAGAGTCAGAGATTGTACGGGGAGAGTCAGAGATCGTACGGGGGGAGTCAGAGATCGTACATGGAGGAGTCAGAGATCGTAGGGGGGTGAGTCAGAGATCGTACGGGGGGAGTCAGAGATCGTACGGGGGAATCACAGATCGTACGGGGGGAGTCAGAGATCGTACGGGGGGAGTCAGAGATCGTACGGGGTAGTCAGACATCGTACGGGGGGGAGTCAGAGATCGTCCGGGGGGAGTCAGAGATCGTGCTCGGGGAGTCAGAGATCGTACGGGGATGAGCCATGGATTGTATGGGGGGAGTCAGAGATCGTACAGGGGGAGTCAGAGATCGTACGGGGGGAGTCAGAGATCGTACGTGGGGAGTCAGACATCGATCGGGGGGAGTCAGAGATTGTACGGGAGATGTCAGAGATCGTACGGGGGGAGTCAGACACCGTACGGGGGAAGTCAGAGATCGTACGGCGGGAGTCAGAGATCATACGGGGAGAGTCAGAGATCGTACGGGGGGAGTCAGACATCGATCGGGGGGAGTCAGAGATCGTACGGGGGGAGTCAGAGATCGTACAGGGAGGAGTCAGAGATTTTAGGGGGAGAGTCAGAAATCGTACGGGGAGAGTCAGAGATCGTAAGGGTGGAAGTCAGAGATCCTACGGGGGGCAGTCAGAGATCATACAGGGGGGAGTCAGACATGTCACAGGGGGAGTCAGAGATCGTACGGGGGGAGTCAGAGATCGTACGTGGGGAGTCAGACATCGATCGGGGGGAGTCAGAGATTGTACGGGGGATGTCAGAGATCGTACGGGGGGAGTCAGACACCGTACGGGGGAAGTCAGAGATCGTACGGCGGGAGTCAGAGATCATACGGGGAGAGTCAGAGATCGTATGGGGGGAGTCAGTGATCTTATGGGGAGAGTCAGTGATCTTA
Source organism: Pristiophorus japonicus (assembly GCF_044704955.1). Classification (NCBI taxonomy): domain Eukaryota; kingdom Metazoa; phylum Chordata; class Chondrichthyes; family Pristiophoridae; genus Pristiophorus; species Pristiophorus japonicus. Next base: position 20,886,686 of record NC_091987.1, on the reverse strand, counting down.
TGGGGAGAGTCAGACATCGTACGGGTGAGTCAGAGATCATACGGGGGGAGTCAGAGATCATACGGGGGGAGTCAGACACCGTACGGGGGGAGTCAGAGATCGTACGGCGGGAGTCAGACACCGTACGGGGGGAGTCAGAGATCGTACGGCGGGAGTCAGAGATCGTATGGGGAGAGTTAGATATCGTGCTCGGGGAGTCAGAGATCGTACGGGGCGAGTCAGAGATCGTGTGGGGAGAGTCAGAGATCATACGGGGGGAGTCAGACATCGATCGGGGGGAGTCAGATATTGTACGGGGGGTGTCAGAGATCGTACGGGGAGAGTCAGAGATTATACGGGGGGAGTCAGGGATCGTATGTGGGGAGTCAGACATCGATCGGGGGGAGTCAGAGATCGTACGGGGGGAGTCAGAGATCGTGCTCGGGGAGTCAGAGAATGTACGGGGATCAGCCATAGATTGTATGGGGGGAGTCAGAGATTGTACGGAGAGAGTCAGAGATCGTACGGGGGGAGTCAGAGATCGTACATGGAGGAGTCAGAGATCATAAGGGGGGAGTCAGAGATCGTATTTGGGGAGTCAGACATCGATCGGGGGAAGTCAGAGATTGTGCGGGGGGAGTCAGAGATTGTGCGGGGGGAGTCAGACACCGTACGGGGGGAGTCAGAGATCGTACGGCGGGAGTCAGAGATCGTACGGGGGGAGTCAGAGATCCTACGGGGGGAGTCAGAGATCGCACGGGGGGAGTCAGAGATCGTGCTCGGGGAGTCAGAGATCGTATGGGGGGAGTCAGTGATCGTACGGGGGGGTAGTCAGACATCGATCGGGAGGAATGTAAGATCATACGGGGAGAGTCAGAGATCGTACGGGGGGAGTCAGAGATCGTACGGGGGGAGTCAGACACCGTACGGGGGGAGTCAGAGATCGTACGGCGGGAGTCAGAGATCGTACGGGGGGAGTTAGAGATCCTACGGGGGGTAGTCAGAGATCGCACGGGGGGAGTCAGAGATCGTGCTCGGGGAGTCAGAGATCGTACGGGGGGAGTCAGAGATTGTACGGGGGGTGTCAGAGATCGTACGGGGGGAGTCAGACACCGTACGGGGGGAGTCAGAGATCGTACGGCGGGAGTCAGAGATTGTACGGGGGGAGTCAGAGATCCTACGGGGGAGTCAGAGATCGCACGGGGGGAGTCAGAGATCGTGCTCGTGGAGTCAGTGATCGTACGTTGGGGGAGTCAGACATCGATCGGGGGGAATGTAAGCTCATACGGGGAGAGTCAGAGATCGTACGGGGGGGAGTCAGAGATCGTATGGGGGGAGTCAGAGATTGTACGGGGAGAGTCAGAGATCGTACAGGGTGGAGTCAGAGATCGTATGGGGGGAGTCAGAGATCGTGCTCGGGGAGTCAGAGATTGTACGGGGATGAGCCATAGATCGTATGGGGAGAGTCAGAGATTGTACGGGGAGAGTCAGAGATCGTACGGGGGGAGTCAGAGATCGTACATGGAGGAGTCAGAGATCGTAGGGGGGTGTCAGAGATCGTACGGGGAGAGTCAGAGATCGTACGGGGGAAGGTCAGAGATCGTACGGTGGGGAGTCAGAGATCGTACGGGGGTGAGTCAGAGATCGTACAGGGGGAGTCAGAGATCGTACGGGGGGAGTCAGAGATCGTACGGGGGGAGTCAGAGATCGTACGGGGGTGTCAGAGATCGTACGGGGGGAGTCAGACATCGTACGGGGGGAGTCAGAGATCGTACGGCGGGAGTCAGAGATCGTTTGGGGGGAGTCAGAGATCGTTCGGGGGGAGTCAGAGGTCGTACGGGGGGAGTCAGAGATTGTACGGGGGGTGTCAGAGATCGTACGGCGGGAGTCAGAGATCGTACGGGGGAATCACAGACCGTACGGGGGGAGTCAGAGATTGTACGGGGGGGTGTCAGAGATCGTACGGGGGGAGTCAGACACCGTACGGGGGGAGTCAGAGATCGTACGGCGGGAGTCAGAGATTGTACGGGGGGAGTCAGAGATCCTACGGGGGAGTCAGAGATCGCACGGGGGGAGTCAGAGATCGTACGGGGGAAGGTCAGAGATCGTACGGTGGGGAGTCAGAGATCGTACGGGGATGAGCCATAGATCGTATGGGGAGAGTCAGAGATTGTACGGGGAGAGTCAGAGATCGTACGGGGGGAGTCAGAGATCGTACATGGAGGAGTCAGAGATCGTAGGGGGGTGTCAGAGATCGTACGGGGAGAGTCAGAGATCGTACGGGGAGAGTCAGAGATCGTACGGGGGAAGGTCAGAGATCGTACGGTGGGGAGTCAGAGATCGTACGGGGGTGAGTCAGAGATCGTACGGGGGGAGTCAGAGATCGTACGGGGGGAGTCAGAGATCGTACGGGGGGAGTCAGAGATCGTACGGGGGTGTCAGAGATCGTACGGGGGGAGTCAGACATCGTACGGGGGGAGTCAGAGATCGTACGGCGGGAGTCAGAGATCGTTTTCGGGGGAGTCAGAGATCGTTCGGGGGGAGTCAGAGGTCGTACGGGGAGAGTCAGAGATCGTACGGGGGAATCACAGACCGTACGGGGGGAGTCAGAGATCGTACGGGGGGAGTCAGAGATCGTACGGGGGGAGTCAGAGATCGATCGGTGGGAATCTAAGATCGTACGGGGGAAGTCAGACATCGATCGGGGGGGAATGTAAGATCATACGGGGAGAGTCAGAGATCGTACGGGGGGAGTCAGAGATCGTATGGGGGGAGTCAGAGATTGTACGGGGAGAGTCAGAGATCGTACAGGGTGGAGTCAGAGATCGTATGGGGGGAGTCAGAGATCGTACTCGGGGAGTCAGAGATTATACGGGGATGAGCCATAGATCGTATGGGGGGAGTCAGAGATTGTACGGGGAGAGTCAGAGATTGTACGGGGATGAGCCATAGATCGTATGGGGGGAGTCAGAGATTGTACGGGGAGCGTCAGAGATTGTACGGGGAGAGTCAGAGATCGTACGGGGGAGTCAGAGATCGTACATGGAGGAGTCAGAGATCGTAGGGGGGTGTCAGAGATCGTACGGGGAGAGTCAGAGATCGTACGGGGGAAGGTCAGAGATCGTACGGGGGTGTCAGAGATCGTTCGGGGGGAGTCAGAGGTCGTCCGGGGAGAGTCAGAGATCGTACGGGGGAATCACAGATCGTACGGGGGGAGTCAGAGATCGTACGGGGGGAGTCAGAGATCGTACGGGGGGAGTCAGACATCGTACGGGGGGGATCAGAGATCGTACGGGGGCACTCAGAGATCGTAGGGGCGAGTCAGAGATTGTACGGGGAGAGTCAGAGATCGACCGGGGGGAGTCAGAGATCGAGCTCGGGGAGTCAGAGATCGTACGGGGATGAGCCATAGATTGTATGGGGGGAGTCAGAGATTGTACGGGGAGAGTCAGAGATCGTATGGGGGGAGTCAGAGATCGTACATGGAGGAGTCAGAGATCGTACGGGGGGGAGTCAGAGATCGTACGTGGAGAATCAGAGATCGTAAGGGGGAGTCAGAGATCGTACGTGGTGAGACACAAATCGATCGGGGGGAGTCAGAGATTGTACGGGGGGTGTCAGACATCGTACGGGGGGAGTCAGAGATCGTATGGGGGGCGTCAGACATCGATCGGGGGGAGTCAGAGATCGTACAGGGAGAGTCAGAGATCGTACGGGGGGAGTCAGAGATCGTACAGAGAGGAGTCAGAGATTGTAGGGGGAGAGTCAGAAATCGTACGGGGAGAGTCAGAGATCGTAAGGGTGGAAGTCAGAGATCCTACGGGGGGGAGTCAGACATCATACAGGGGGGAGTCAGACATGTCACAGGGGGAGTCAGAGATCGTACGGGGGGAGTCAGAGATCGTACGTGGGGAGTCAGACATCGATCGGGGGGAGTCAGAGATTGTACGGGGGGTGTCAGAGATCGTACGGGGGGAGTCAGACACCGTACGGGGGGAGTCAGAGATCGTACGGCGGGAGTCAGAGATCGTAAGGGGGGAGTCAGAGCTCCTACGGGGGGAGTCAGAGATCGCACGGGGGGAGTCAGAGATCGTGGTCGTGGAGTCAGTGATCGTACGGTGAGCGAGTCAGACATCGATCGGGGGGAATGTAAGATCATACGGGGAGAGTCAGAGATCGTACGGGGGGAGTCAGAGATCGTATGGGGGAGTCAGAGATTGTACGGGGAGAGTCAGAGATCGTACAGGATGGAGTCAGAGATCGTATGGGGGGAGTCAGAGATCGTGCTCGGGGAGTCAGAGATTGTACGGGGATGAGCCATAGATCGTATGGGGGGAGTCAGAGATTGTACGGGGAGAGTCAGAGATTGTACGGGGAGAGTCAGAGATCGTACGGGGGGAGTCAGAGATCGTACATGGAGGAGTCAGAGATCGTAGGGGGGTGTCAGAGGTCGTACGGGGAGAGTCAGAGATCGTACGGGGGGAGTCAGAGATCGTACGGTGGGGAGTCAGAGATCGTACGGGGGTGAGTCAGAGATCGTACGGAGGGAGTCAGAGATCGTACGGGGGGAGTCAGAGCTCCTACGGGGGGAGTCAGAGATCGCACGGGGGGAGTCAGAGATCGTGCTCGTGGAGTCAGTGATCGTACGGTGAGCGAGTCAGACATCGATCGGGGGGAATGTAAGATCATACGGGGAGAGTCAGAGATCGTACAGGGTGGAGTCAGAGATCGTACAGGGTGGAGTCAGAGATCGTATGGGGGGAGTCAGAGATCGTGCTCGGGGAGTCAGAGATTGTACGGGGATGAGCCATAGATCGTATGGGGGGAGTCAGAGATTGTACCGGGAGAGTCAGAGATTGTACGGGGAGAGTCAGAGATCGTACGGGGGGAGTCAGAGATCGTACATGGAGGAGTCAGAGATCGTAGGGGGGTGTCAGAGATCGTACGGGGAGAGTCAGAGATCGTACGGGGGAAGGTCAGAGATCGTACGGTGGGGAGTCAGAGATCGTACGGGGGTGAGTCAGAGATCGTACGGGGGGAGTCAGAGATCGTACGGGGGGAGTCAGAGATCGTACGGGTGGAGTCAGAGATCGTACAGCGGGAGTCAGAGATCGTTTGGGGGGAGTCAGAGGTCGTACGGGGAGAGTCAGAGATCGTACGGGGGAATCACAGATCGTACGGGGGGAGTCAGAGATCGTACGGGGGGAGTCAGACATCGTAAGGGGGGGATCAGTGATCGGACGGGGGCACTGAGAAATCGTACGGGGGGAGTCAGAGATTGTACGGGGAGAGTCAGAGATCGTCCGGGGGGAGTCAGAGATCGTGCTCGGGGAGTCAGAGATCGTATGGGGATGAGCCATAGATCGTATGGGGGGAGTCAGAGATTGTACGGGGAGAGTCAGAGATCGTACGGGGGGGAGTCAGAGATCGTACGTGGGGAGTCAGAGATAGTACGGCGGGGAGTCAGAGATCGTACGGGGGGAGTCAGAGATCGTACGGGGGGAGTCAGAGATCGTACGGGGGGAGTCAGACATCGTACGGGGGGAGTCAGAGATCGTACGGCGGGAGTCAGAGATCGTTCGGGGGGAGTCAGAGGTCGTATGGGGAGAGTCAGAGATCGTACGGGGGAATCACAGATCGTACGGGGGGAGTCAGAGATCATACGGGGGGAGTCAGAGATCGTACGGGGTAGTCAGACATCGTACGGGGGGGAGTCAGAGATCGTCCAGGGGGAGTCAGAGATCGTGCTCGGGGAGTCAGAGATCGTACGGGGATGAGCCATAGATTGTATGGGGGGAGTCAGAGATCGTACAGGGAGAGTCAGAGATCGTACGGGGGTGAGTCAGAGATCGTACGGGGGTGAGTCAGAGATCGTACGGGGGGAGTCAGACATCGATCGGGGGGAGTCAGACATCGATCGGGGGGAGTCAGAGATCGTACGGGGGGAGTCAGAGATCGTACAGGGAGGAGTCAGAGATTGTAGGGGGAGAGTCAGAAATCGTACGGGGAGAGTCAGAGATCGTAAGGGTGGAAGTCAGAGATCCTACGGGGGGGAGTCAGAGATCATACAGGGGGGAGTCAGACATGTCACAGGGGGAGTCAGAGATCGTACGGGGGGAGTCAGAGATCGTACGGGGGAATCACAGATCGTACGGGGGGAGTCAGAGATCGTACGGGGGGAGTCAGAGATCGTACGGGGTAGTCAGACATCGTACGGGGGGGATCAGAGGTCGTACGGGGGCACACAGAGATCGTAGGGGCGAGTCAGAGGTTGTACGGGGAGAGTCAGAGATCGTCCGGGGGGAGTCAGAGATCGTGCTCGGGGAGTCAGAGATCGTACGGGGATGAGCCATAGATTGTATGGGGGGAGTCAGAGATCGTACAGGGAGAGTCAGAGATCGTACGGGGGGGAGTCAGAGATCGCACGGGGGGAGTCAGAGATCGTGCTCGGGGAGTCAGGGATCGTATGGGGGGAGTCAGTGATCGTACGGGGGGGTAGTCAGACATCGATCGGGAGGAATGTAAGATCATACGGGGAGAGTCAGAGATCGTACGGGGGAGTCAGAGATCGTACGGGGGGAGTCAGAGATCGTACGGGGGGAGTCAGACACCGTACGGGGGGAGTCAGAGATCGTACGGCGGGAGTCAGAGATCGTACGGGGGGAGTTAGAGATCCTACGGGGGGTAGTCAGAGATCGCACGGTGGGAGTCAGAGATCGTGCTCGGGGAGTCAGAGATCGTACGGGGGGAGTCAGAGATTGTACGGGGGGGTGTCAGAGATCATACGGGGGGAGTCAGACACCGTACGGGGGGAGTCAGAGATCGTACGGCGGGAGTCAGAGATTGTACGGGGGGAGTCAGAGATCCTACGGGGGAGTCAGAGATCGCACGGGGGGAGTCAGAGATCGTGCTCGTGGAGTCAGTGATCGTACGGTGGGGGAGTCAGACATCGATCGGGGGGAATGTAAGATCATACGGGGAGAGTCAGAGATCGTACGGGGGGTAGTCAGAGATCGTATGGGGGGAGTCAGAGATTGTACGGGGAGAGTCAGAGATCGTACAGGGTGGAGTCAGAGATCGTATGGGGGGAGTCAGAGATCGTGCTCGGGGAGTCAGAGATCGCACGGGGATGAGCCATAGATCGTATGGGGGGAGTCAGAGATTGTACGGGGAGAGTCAGAGATCGTACGGGGGGAGTCAGAGATCGTACATGGAGGAGTCAGAGATAGTACGGCGGGGAGTCAGAGATCGTACGTGGAGAATCAGAGATCGTAAGGGGGGAGTCAGAGATCGTACGTGGGGAGTCAGAAATCGATCGGGGGGAGTCAGAGATTGTACGGGGGGTGTCAGACATCGTACGGGGGGAGTCAGACATCGTACGGGGGGAGTCAGAAATCGATCGGGGGGAGTCAGAGATTGTACGGGGGGAGTCAGACATCGTACGGGGGGAGTCAGACATCGATCGGGGGGAGTCAGAGATCGTACAGGGAGAGTCAGTGATCTTATGGGGGGGAGTCAGAGATCGTACGGGGGGAGTCATACATCGATCGGGGGGAGTCAGAGATCGTACGGGGGGAGTCAGAGATCGTACAGGGAGGAGTCAGAGATCGTAGGGGGAGAGTCAGAGATCGTACGGGGAGAATCAGAGATCGTAGGGGGAGAGTCAGAAATCGTACAGGGAGAGTCAGAGATCCTACGGGGGGAGTCAGAGATCGTATGGGGGGAGTCAGAGATTGTATGGGGAGAGTCAGAGATCGTACAGGGTGGAGTCAGAGATCGTATGGGGGGAGTCAGAGGTCGTACGGGGAGAGTCAGAGATCGTACGGGGGAATCACAGACCGTACGGGTGGAGTCAGAGATCGTACGGGGGGAGTCAGAGATCGTACGGGGGGAGTCAGAGATCGATCGGTGGGAATTTAAGATCGTACGGGGGGAGTCAGTCATCGATCGGGGGGGAATGTAAGATCATACGGGGAGAGTCAGAGATCGTACGGGGGGAGTCAGAGATCGTATGGGGGGAGTCAGAGATTGTACGGGGAGAGTCAGAGATCGTACAGGGTGGAGTCAGAGATCGTATGGGGGGAGTAAGAGATCGTGCTCGGGGAGTCAGAGATTGTACGGGGATGAGCCATAGATCGTATGGGGGGAGTCAGAGATTGTACGGGGAGAGTCAGAGATTGTACGGGGAGAGTCAGAGATCGTACGGGGGGAGTCAGAGATCGTACATGGAGGAGTCAGAGATCGTAGGGGGGTGTCAGAGATCGTACGGGGAGAGTCAGAGATCGTACGGGGGAAGGTCAGAGATCGTACGGTGGGGAGTCAGAGATCGTACGGGGGTGAGTCAGAGATCGTACGGGGGGAGTCAGAGATCGTACGGGGGTGTCAGAGATCGTACGGGGGGAGTCAGACATCGTACGGGGGGAGTCAGAGATCGTACGGCGGGAGTCAGAGATCGTTCGGGGGGAGTCAGAGGTCGTACGGGGAGAGTCAGAGATCGTAGGGGCGAGTCAGAGGTTGTACGGGGAGAGTCAGAGATCGTCCGGGGGGAGTCAGAGATCGTGCTCGGGGAGTCAGAGATCGTACGGGGATGAGCCATAGATTGTATGGGGGGAGTCAGAGATCGTACAGGGAGAGTCAGAGATCGTACGGGGGGGAGTCAGAGATCGTACGGGGGGAGTCAGACACCGTACGGGGGGAGTCAGAGATCCTACGGGGGGAGTCAGAGATCGCACGGGGGGAGTCAGAGATCGTGCTCGGGGAGTCAGAGATCGTACGGGGGGGAGTCAGAGATCGTACGGGGGGAGTCAGACACCGTACGGGGGGAGTCAGAGATCCTACGGGGGGAGTCAGACACCGTACGGGGGGAGTCAGAGATCCTACGGGGAGAGTCAGAGATCGTACGGGGGGGAGTCAGAGATCGTACGGGGGGAGTCAGACACCGTACGGGGGGAGTCAGAGATCCTACGGGGGGAGTCAGAGATCGCACGGGGGGAGTCAGAGATCGTGCTCGGGGAGTCAGAGATCGTACGGGGGGAGTCAGAGATCGCACGGGGGGAGTCAGAGATCGTGCGCGGGGAGTCAGAGATCGTATGGGGGGAGTCAGTGATCGTACGGGGGGGTAGTCAGACATCGATCGGGAGGAATGTAAGATCATACGGGGAGAGTCAGAGATCGTACGGGGGAGTCAGAGATCGCACGGGGGGAGTCAGAGATCGTGCGCGGGGAGTCAGAGATCGTATGGGGGGAATCAGTGATCGTACGGGGGGGTAGTCAGACATCGATCGGGAGGAATGTAAGATCATACGGGGGGAGTCAGAGATCGTACGGGGCGAGTCAGAGATCGTACGGCGGGAGTCAGAGATCGTACGGGGGGAGTTAGAGATCCTACAGGGGGTAGTCAGAGATCGCACAGGGGGAGTCAGAGATCATGCTCGGGGAGACAGAGATCGTACGGGGGGAGTCAGAGATTGTACGGGGGGTGTCAGAGATCGTACGGGGGGAGTCAGACACCGTACGGGGGGAGTCAGAGATCGTACGGCGGGAGTCAGAGATTGTACGGGGGGAGTCAGAGATCCTACGGGGGAGTCAGAGATCGCACGGGGGGAGTCAGAGATCGTGCTCGTGGAGTCAGTGATCGTACGGTGGGGGAGTCAGACATCGATCGGGGGGAATGTAAGATCATACGGGGAGAGTCAGAGATCGTACGGGGGGGAGTCAGAGATCGTATGGGGGGAGTCAGAGATTGTACGGGGAGAGTCAGAGATCGTACAGGGTGGAGTCAGAGATCGTATGGGGGGAGTCAGAGATCGTGCTCGGGGAGTCAGAGATCGCACGGGGATGAGCCATAGATCGTATGGGGGGAGTCAGAGATTGTACGGGGAGAGTCAGAGATCGTACGGGGGGAGTCAGAGATCGTACATGGAGGAGTCAGAGATAGTACGGCGGGGAGTCAGAGATCGTACGTGGAGAATCAGAGATCGTAAGGGGGGAGTCAGAGATCGTACGTGGGGAGTCAGAAATCGATCGGGGGGAGTCAGAGATTGTACGGGGGGTGTCAGACATCGTACGGGGGGAGTCAGACATCGTACGGGGGGAGTCAGATATCGATCGGGGGGAGTCAGAGATCGTACAGGGAGAGTCAGTGATCTTACGGGGGGGAGTCAGAGATCGTACGGGGGGAGTCATACATCGATCGGGGGGAGTCAGAGATCGTACGGGGGGAGTCAGAGATCGTACAGGGAGGAGTCAGAGATCGTAGGGGGAGAGTCAGAGATCGTACGGGGAGAATCAGAGATCGTAGGGGGAGAGTCAGAAATCGTACGGGGAGAGTCAGAGATCCTACGGGGGGAGTCAGAGATCGTATGGGGGGAGTCAGAGATTGTATGGGGAGAGTCAGAGATCGTACAGGGTGGAGTCAGAGATCGTATGGGGGGAGTCAGAGGTCGTACGGGGAGATTCAGAGATCGTACGGGGGAATCACAGACCGTACGGGTGGAGTCAGAGATCGTACGGGGGGAGTCAGAGATCGTACGGGGGGAGTCAGAGATCGATCGGTGGGAATTTAAGATTGTACGGGGGGAGTCAGTCATCGATCGGGGGGGAATGTAAGATCATATGGGGAGAGTCAGAGATCGTACGGGGGGAGTCAGAGATCGTATGGGGGGAGTCAGAGATTGTACGGGGAGAGTCAGAGATCGTACAGGGTGGAGTCAGAGATCGTATGTGGGGAGTCAGAGATCGTGCTCGGGGAGTCAGAGATTGTACGGGGATGAGCCATAGATCGTATGGGGGGAGTCAGAGATTGTACGGGGAGAGTCAGAGATTGTACGGGGAGAGTCAGAGATCGTACGGGGGGAGTCAGAGATCGTACATGGAGGAGTCAGAGATCGTAGGGGGGTGAGTCAGAGATCGTACGGGGGGAGTCAGAGATCGTACGGGGGAATCACAGATCGTACGGGGGGAGTCAGAGATCGTACGGGGGGAGTCAGAGATCGTACGGGGTAGTCAGACATCGTACGGGGGGGAGTCAGAGATCGTCCGGGGGGAGTCAGAGATCGTGCTCGGGGAGTCAGAGATCGTACGGGGATGAGCCATGGATTGTATGGGGGGAGTCAGAGATCGTACAGGGGGAGTCAGAGATCGTACGGGGGGAGTCAGAGATCGTACGTGGGGAGTCAGACATCGATCGGGGGGAGTCAGAGATTGTACGGGAGATGTCAGAGATCGTACGGGGGGAGTCAGACACCGTACGGGGGAAGTCAGAGATCGTACGGCGGGAGTCAGAGATCATACGGGGAGAGTCAGAGATCGTACGGGGGGAGTCAGACATCGATCGGGGGGAGTCAGAGATCGTACGGGGGGAGTCAGAGATCGTACAGGGAGGAGTCAGAGATTTTAGGGGGAGAGTCAGAAATCGTACGGGGAGAGTCAGAGATCGTAAGGGTGGAAGTCAGAGATCCTACGGGGGGCAGTCAGAGATCATACAGGGGGGAGTCAGACATGTCACAGGGGGAGTCAGAGATCGTACGGGGGGAGTCAGAGATCGTACGTGGGGAGTCAGACATCGATCGGGGGGAGTCAGAGATTGTACGGGGGATGTCAGAGATCGTACGGGGGGAGTCAGACACCGTACGGGGGAAGTCAGAGATCGTACGGCGGGAGTCAGAGATCATACGGGGAGAGTCAGAGATCGTATGGGGGGAGTCAGTGATCTTATGGGGAGAGTCAGTGATCTTATGGGGAGAGTCAGACATCGTACGGGTGAGTCAGAGATCATACGGGGGGAGTCAGAGATCATACGGGGGGAGTCAGACACCGTACGGGGGGAGTCAGAGATCGTACGGCGGGAGTCAGACACCGTACGGGGGGAGTCAGAGATCGTACGGCGGGAGTCAGAGATCGTATGGGGAGAGTTAGATATCGTGCTCGGGGAGTCAGAGATCGTACGGGGCGAGTCAGAGATCGTGTGGGGAGAGTCAGAGATCATACGGGGGGAGTCAGACATCGATCGGGGGGAGTCAGATATTGTACGGGGGGTGTCAGAGATCGTACGGGGAGAGTCAGAGATTATACGGGGGGAGTCAGGGATCGTATGTGGGGAGTCAGACATCGATCGGGGGGAGTCAGAGATCGTACGGGGGGAGTCAGAGATCGTGCTCGGGGAGTCAGAGAATGTACGGGGATCAGCCATAGATTGTATGGGGGGAGTCAGAGATTGTACGGAGAGAGTCAGAGATCGTACGGGGGGAGTCAGAGATCGTACATGGAGGAGTCAGAGATCATAAGGGGGGAGTCAGAGATCGTATTTGGGGAGTCAGACATCGATCGGGGGAAGTCAGAGATTGTGCGGGGGGAGTCAGAGATTGTGCGGGGGGAGTCAGACACCGTACGGGGGGAGTCAGAGATCGTACGGCGGGAGTCAGAGATCGTACGGGGGGAGTCAGAGATCCTACGGGGGGAGTCAGAGATCGCACGGGGGGAGTCAGAGATCGTGCTCGGGGAGTCAGAGATCGTATGGGGGGAGTCAGTGATCGTACGGGGGGGTAGTCAGACATCGATCGGGAGGAATGTAAGATCATACGGGGAGAGTCAGAGATCGTACGGGGGGAGTCAGAGATCGTACGGGGGGAGTCAGACACCGTACGGGGGGAGTCAGAGATCGTACGGCGGGAGTCAGAGATCGTACGGGGGGAGTTAGAGATCCTACGGGGGGTAGTCAGAGATCGCACGGGGGGAGTCAGAGATCGTGCTCGGGGAGTCAGAGATCGTACGGGGGGAGTCAGAGATTGTACGGGGGGTGTCAGAGATCGTACGGGGGGAGTCAGACACCGTACGGGGGGAGTCAGAGATCGTACGGCGGGAGTCAGAGATTGTACGGGGGGAGTCAGAGATCCTACGGGGGAGTCAGAGATCGCACGGGGGGAGTCAGAGATCGTGCTCGTGGAGTCAGTGATCGTACGTTGGGGGAGTCAGACATCGATCGGGGGGAATGTAAGCTCATACGGGGAGAGTCAGAGATCGTACGGGGGGGAGTCAGAGATCGTATGGGGGGAGTCAGAGATTGTACGGGGAGAGTCAGAGATCGTACAGGGTGGAGTCAGAGATCGTATGGGGGGAGTCAGAGATCGTGCTCGGGGAGTCAGAGATTGTACGGGGATGAGCCATAGATCGTATGGGGAGAGTCAGAGATTGTACGGGGAGAGTCAGAGATCGTACGGGGGGAGTCAGAGATCGTACATGGAGGAGTCAGAGATCGTAGGGGGGTGTCAGAGATCGTACGGGGAGAGTCAGAGATCGTACGGGGGAAGGTCAGAGATCGTACGGTGGGGAGTCAGAGATCGTACGGGGGTGAGTCAGAGATCGTACAGGGGGAGTCAGAGATCGTACGGGGGGAGTCAGAGATCGTACGGGGGGAGTCAGAGATCGTACGGGGGTGTCAGAGATCGTACGGGGGGAGTCAGACATCGTACGGGGGGAGTCAGAGATCGTACGGCGGGAGTCAGAGATCGTTTGGGGGGAGTCAGAGATCGTTCGGGGGGAGTCAGAGGTCGTACGGGGGGAGTCAGAGATTGTACGGGGGGTGTCAGAGATCGTACGGCGGGAGTCAGAGATCGTACGGGGGAATCACAGACCGTACGGGGGGAGTCAGAGATTGTACGGGGGGGTGTCAGAGATCGTACGGGGGGAGTCAGACACCGTACGGGGGGAGTCAGAGATCGTACGGCGGGAGTCAGAGATTGTACGGGGGGAGTCAGAGATCCTACGGGGGAGTCAGAGATCGCACGGGGGGAGTCAGAGATCGTACGGGGGAAGGTCAGAGATCGTACGGTGGGGAGTCAGAGATCGTACGGGGATGAGCCATAGATCGTATGGGGAGAGTCAGAGATTGTACGGGGAGAGTCAGAGATCGTACGGGGGGAGTCAGAGATCGTACATGGAGGAGTCAGAGATCGTAGGGGGGTGTCAGAGATCGTACGGGGAGAGTCAGAGATCGTACGGGGAGAGTCAGAGATCGTACGGGGGAAGGTCAGAGATCGTACGGTGGGGAGTCAGAGATCGTACGGGGGTGAGTCAGAGATCGTACGGGGGGAGTCAGAGATCGTACGGGGGGAGTCAGAGATCGTACGGGGGGAGTCAGAGATCGTACGGGGGTGTCAGAGATCGTACGGGGGGAGTCAGACATCGTACGGGGGGAGTCAGAGATCGTACGGCGGGAGTCAGAGATCGTTTTCGGGGGAGTCAGAGATCGTTCGGGGGGAGTCAGAGGTCGTACGGGGAGAGTCAGAGATCGTACGGGGGAATCACAGACCGTACGGGGGGAGTCAGAGATCGTACGGGGGGAGTCAGAGATCGTACGGGGGGAGTCAGAGATCGATCGGTGGGAATCTAAGATCGTACGGGGGAAGTCAGACATCGATCGGGGGGGAATGTAAGATCATACGGGGAGAGTCAGAGATCGTACGGGGGGAGTCAGAGATCGTATGGGGGGAGTCAGAGATTGTACGGGGAGAGTCAGAGATCGTACAGGGTGGAGTCAGAGATCGTATGGGGGGAGTCAGAGATCGTACTCGGGGAGTCAGAGATTATACGGGGATGAGCCATAGATCGTATGGGGGGAGTCAGAGATTGTACGGGGAGAGTCAGAGATTGTACGGGGATGAGCCATAGATCGTATGGGGGGAGTCAGAGATTGTACGGGGAGCGTCAGAGATTGTACGGGGAGAGTCAGAGATCGTACGGGGGAGTCAGAGATCGTACATGGAGGAGTCAGAGATCGTAGGGGGGTGTCAGAGATCGTACGGGGAGAGTCAGAGATCGTACGGGGGAAGGTCAGAGATCGTACGGTGGGGAGTCAGAGATCGTACGGGGGTGTCAGAGATCGTTCGGGGGGAGTCAGAGGTCGTCCGGGGAGAGTCAGAGATCGTACGGGGGAATCACAGATCGTACGGGGGGAGTCAGAGATCGTACGGGGGGAGTCAGAGATCGTACGGGGGGAGTCAGACATCGTACGGGGGGGATCAGAGATCGTACGGGGGCACTCAGAGATCGTAGGGGCGAGTCAGAGATTGTACGGGGAGAGTCAGAGATCGACCGGGGGGAGTCAGAGATCGAGCTCGGGGAGTCAGAGATCGTACGGGGATGAGCCATAGATTGTATGGGGGGAGTCAGAGATTGTACGGGGAGAGTCAGAGATCGTATGGGGGGAGTCAGAGATCGTACATGGAGGAGTCAGAGATCGTACGGGGGGGAGTCAGAGATCGTACGTGGAGAATCAGAGATCGTAAGGGGGAGTCAGAGATCGTACGTGGTGAGACACAAATCGATCGGGGGGAGTCAGAGATTGTACGGGGGGTGTCAGACATCGTACGGGGGGAGTCAGAGATCGTATGGGGGGCGTCAGACATCGATCGGGGGGAGTCAGAGATCGTACAGGGAGAGTCAGAGATCGTACGGGGGGAGTCAGAGATCGTACAGAGAGGAGTCAGAGATTGTAGGGGGAGAGTCAGAAATCGTACGGGGAGAGTCAGAGATCGTAAGGGTGGAAGTCAGAGATCCTACGGGGGGGAGTCAGACATCATACAGGGGGGAGTCAGACATGTCACAGGGGGAGTCAGAGATCGTACGGGGGGAGTCAGAGATCGTACGTGGGGAGTCAGACATCGATCGGGGGGAGTCAGAGATTGTACGGGGGGTGTCAGAGATCGTACGGGGGGAGTCAGACACCGTACGGGGGGAGTCAGAGATCGTACGGCGGGAGTCAGAGATCGTAAGGGGGGAGTCAGAGCTCCTACGGGGGGAGTCAGAGATCGCACGGGGGGAGTCAGAGATCGTGGTCGTGGAGTCAGTGATCGTACGGTGAGCGAGTCAGACATCGATCGGGGGGAATGTAAGATCATACGGGGAGAGTCAGAGATCGTACGGGGGGAGTCAGAGATCGTATGGGGGAGTCAGAGATTGTACGGGGAGAGTCAGAGATCGTACAGGATGGAGTCAGAGATCGTATGGGGGGAGTCAGAGATCGTGCTCGGGGAGTCAGAGATTGTACGGGGATGAGCCATAGATCGTATGGGGGGAGTCAGAGATTGTACGGGGAGAGTCAGAGATTGTACGGGGAGAGTCAGAGATCGTACGGGGGGAGTCAGAGATCGTACATGGAGGAGTCAGAGATCGTAGGGGGGTGTCAGAGGTCGTACGGGGAGAGTCAGAGATCGTACGGGGGGAGTCAGAGATCGTACGGTGGGGAGTCAGAGATCGTACGGGGGTGAGTCAGAGATCGTACGGAGGGAGTCAGAGATCGTACGGGGGGAGTCAGAGCTCCTACGGGGGGAGTCAGAGATCGCACGGGGGGAGTCAGAGATCGTGCTCGTGGAGTCAGTGATCGTACGGTGAGCGAGTCAGACATCGATCGGGGGGAATGTAAGATCATACGGGGAGAGTCAGAGATCGTACAGGGTGGAGTCAGAGATCGTACAGGGTGGAGTCAGAGATCGTATGGGGGGAGTCAGAGATCGTGCTCGGGGAGTCAGAGATTGTACGGGGATGAGCCATAGATCGTATGGGGGGAGTCAGAGATTGTACCGGGAGAGTCAGAGATTGTACGGGGAGAGTCAGAGATCGTACGGGGGGAGTCAGAGATCGTACATGGAGGAGTCAGAGATCGTAGGGGGGTGTCAGAGATCGTACGGGGAGAGTCAGAGATCGTACGGGGGAAGGTCAGAGATCGTACGGTGGGGAGTCAGAGATCGTACGGGGGTGAGTCAGAGATCGTACGGGGGGAGTCAGAGATCGTACGGGGGGAGTCAGAGATCGTACGGGTGGAGTCAGAGATCGTACAGCGGGAGTCAGAGATCGTTTGGGGGGAGTCAGAGGTCGTACGGGGAGAGTCAGAGATCGTACGGGGGAATCACAGATCGTACGGGGGGAGTCAGAGATCGTACGGGGGGAGTCAGACATCGTAAGGGGGGGATCAGTGATCGGACGGGGGCACTGAGAAATCGTACGGGGGGAGTCAGAGATTGTACGGGGAGAGTCAGAGATCGTCCGGGGGGAGTCAGAGATCGTGCTCGGGGAGTCAGAGATCGTATGGGGATGAGCCATAGATCGTATGGGGGGAGTCAGAGATTGTACGGGGAGAGTCAGAGATCGTACGGGGGGGAGTCAGAGATCGTACGTGGGGAGTCAGAGATAGTACGGCGGGGAGTCAGAGATCGTACGGGGGGAGTCAGAGATCGTACGGGGGGAGTCAGAGATCGTACGGGGGGAGTCAGACATCGTACGGGGGGAGTCAGAGATCGTACGGCGGGAGTCAGAGATCGTTCGGGGGGAGTCAGAGGTCGTATGGGGAGAGTCAGAGATCGTACGGGGGAATCACAGATCGTACGGGGGGAGTCAGAGATCATACGGGGGGAGTCAGAGATCGTACGGGGTAGTCAGACATCGTACGGGGGGGAGTCAGAGATCGTCCAGGGGGAGTCAGAGATCGTGCTCGGGGAGTCAGAGATCGTACGGGGATGAGCCATAGATTGTATGGGGGGAGTCAGAGATCGTACAGGGAGAGTCAGAGATCGTACGGGGGTGAGTCAGAGATCGTACGGGGGTGAGTCAGAGATCGTACGGGGGGAGTCAGACATCGATCGGGGGGAGTCAGACATCGATCGGGGGGAGTCAGAGATCGTACGGGGGGAGTCAGAGATCGTACAGGGAGGAGTCAGAGATTGTAGGGGGAGAGTCAGAAATCGTACGGGGAGAGTCAGAGATCGTAAGGGTGGAAGTCAGAGATCCTACGGGGGGGAGTCAGAGATCATACAGGGGGGAGTCAGACATGTCACAGGGGGAGTCAGAGATCGTACGGGGGGAGTCAGAGATCGTACGGGGGAATCACAGATCGTACGGGGGGAGTCAGAGATCGTACGGGGGGAGTCAGAGATCGTACGGGGTAGTCAGACATCGTACGGGGGGGATCAGAGGTCGTACGGGGGCACACAGAGATCGTAGGGGCGAGTCAGAGGTTGTACGGGGAGAGTCAGAGATCGTCCGGGGGGAGTCAGAGATCGTGCTCGGGGAGTCAGAGATCGTACGGGGATGAGCCATAGATTGTATGGGGGGAGTCAGAGATCGTACAGGGAGAGTCAGAGATCGTACGGGGGGGAGTCAGAGATCGCACGGGGGGAGTCAGAGATCGTGCTCGGGGAGTCAGGGATCGTATGGGGGGAGTCAGTGATCGTACGGGGGGGTAGTCAGACATCGATCGGGAGGAATGTAAGATCATACGGGGAGAGTCAGAGATCGTACGGGGGAGTCAGAGATCGTACGGGGGGAGTCAGAGATCGTACGGGGGGAGTCAGACACCGTACGGGGGGAGTCAGAGATCGTACGGCGGGAGTCAGAGATCGTACGGGGGGAGTTAGAGATCCTACGGGGGGTAGTCAGAGATCGCACGGTGGGAGTCAGAGATCGTGCTCGGGGAGTCAGAGATCGTACGGGGGGAGTCAGAGATTGTACGGGGGGGTGTCAGAGATCATACGGGGGGAGTCAGACACCGTACGGGGGGAGTCAGAGATCGTACGGCGGGAGTCAGAGATTGTACGGGGGGAGTCAGAGATCCTACGGGGGAGTCAGAGATCGCACGGGGGGAGTCAGAGATCGTGCTCGTGGAGTCAGTGATCGTACGGTGGGGGAGTCAGACATCGATCGGGGGGAATGTAAGATCATACGGGGAGAGTCAGAGATCGTACGGGGGGTAGTCAGAGATCGTATGGGGGGAGTCAGAGATTGTACGGGGAGAGTCAGAGATCGTACAGGGTGGAGTCAGAGATCGTATGGGGGGAGTCAGAGATCGTGCTCGGGGAGTCAGAGATCGCACGGGGATGAGCCATAGATCGTATGGGGGGAGTCAGAGATTGTACGGGGAGAGTCAGAGATCGTACGGGGGGAGTCAGAGATCGTACATGGAGGAGTCAGAGATAGTACGGCGGGGAGTCAGAGATCGTACGTGGAGAATCAGAGATCGTAAGGGGGGAGTCAGAGATCGTACGTGGGGAGTCAGAAATCGATCGGGGGGAGTCAGAGATTGTACGGGGGGTGTCAGACATCGTACGGGGGGAGTCAGACATCGTACGGGGGGAGTCAGAAATCGATCGGGGGGAGTCAGAGATTGTACGGGGGGAGTCAGACATCGTACGGGGGGAGTCAGACATCGATCGGGGGGAGTCAGAGATCGTACAGGGAGAGTCAGTGATCTTATGGGGGGGAGTCAGAGATCGTACGGGGGGAGTCATACATCGATCGGGGGGAGTCAGAGATCGTACGGGGGGAGTCAGAGATCGTACAGGGAGGAGTCAGAGATCGTAGGGGGAGAGTCAGAGATCGTACGGGGAGAATCAGAGATCGTAGGGGGAGAGTCAGAAATCGTACAGGGAGAGTCAGAGATCCTACGGGGGGAGTCAGAGATCGTATGGGGGGAGTCAGAGATTGTATGGGGAGAGTCAGAGATCGTACAGGGTGGAGTCAGAGATCGTATGGGGGGAGTCAGAGGTCGTACGGGGAGAGTCAGAGATCGTACGGGGGAATCACAGACCGTACGGGTGGAGTCAGAGATCGTACGGGGGGAGTCAGAGATCGTACGGGGGGAGTCAGAGATCGATCGGTGGGAATTTAAGATCGTACGGGGGGAGTCAGTCATCGATCGGGGGGGAATGTAAGATCATACGGGGAGAGTCAGAGATCGTACGGGGGGAGTCAGAGATCGTATGGGGGGAGTCAGAGATTGTACGGGGAGAGTCAGAGATCGTACAGGGTGGAGTCAGAGATCGTATGGGGGGAGTAAGAGATCGTGCTCGGGGAGTCAGAGATTGTACGGGGATGAGCCATAGATCGTATGGGGGGAGTCAGAGATTGTACGGGGAGAGTCAGAGATTGTACGGGGAGAGTCAGAGATCGTACGGGGGGAGTCAGAGATCGTACATGGAGGAGTCAGAGATCGTAGGGGGGTGTCAGAGATCGTACGGGGAGAGTCAGAGATCGTACGGGGGAAGGTCAGAGATCGTACGGTGGGGAGTCAGAGATCGTACGGGGGTGAGTCAGAGATCGTACGGGGGGAGTCAGAGATCGTACGGGGGTGTCAGAGATCGTACGGGGGGAGTCAGACATCGTACGGGGGGAGTCAGAGATCGTACGGCGGGAGTCAGAGATCGTTCGGGGGGAGTCAGAGGTCGTACGGGGAGAGTCAGAGATCGTAGGGGCGAGTCAGAGGTTGTACGGGGAGAGTCAGAGATCGTCCGGGGGGAGTCAGAGATCGTGCTCGGGGAGTCAGAGATCGTACGGGGATGAGCCATAGATTGTATGGGGGGAGTCAGAGATCGTACAGGGAGAGTCAGAGATCGTACGGGGGGGAGTCAGAGATCGTACGGGGGGAGTCAGACACCGTACGGGGGGAGTCAGAGATCCTACGGGGGGAGTCAGAGATCGCACGGGGGGAGTCAGAGATCGTGCTCGGGGAGTCAGAGATCGTACGGGGGGGAGTCAGAGATCGTACGGGGGGAGTCAGACACCGTACGGGGGGAGTCAGAGATCCTACGGGGGGAGTCAGACACCGTACGGGGGGAGTCAGAGATCCTACGGGGAGAGTCAGAGATCGTACGGGGGGGAGTCAGAGATCGTACGGGGGGAGTCAGACACCGTACGGGGGGAGTCAGAGATCCTACGGGGGGAGTCAGAGATCGCACGGGGGGAGTCAGAGATCGTGCTCGGGGAGTCAGAGATCGTACGGGGGGAGTCAGAGATCGCACGGGGGGAGTCAGAGATCGTGCGCGGGGAGTCAGAGATCGTATGGGGGGAGTCAGTGATCGTACGGGGGGGTAGTCAGACATCGATCGGGAGGAATGTAAGATCATACGGGGAGAGTCAGAGATCGTACGGGGGAGTCAGAGATCGCACGGGGGGAGTCAGAGATCGTGCGCGGGGAGTCAGAGATCGTATGGGGGGAATCAGTGATCGTACGGGGGGGTAGTCAGACATCGATCGGGAGGAATGTAAGATCATACGGGGGGAGTCAGAGATCGTACGGGGCGAGTCAGAGATCGTACGGCGGGAGTCAGAGATCGTACGGGGGGAGTTAGAGATCCTACAGGGGGTAGTCAGAGATCGCACAGGGGGAGTCAGAGATCATGCTCGGGGAGACAGAGATCGTACGGGGGGAGTCAGAGATTGTACGGGGGGTGTCAGAGATCGTACGGGGGGAGTCAGACACCGTACGGGGGGAGTCAGAGATCGTACGGCGGGAGTCAGAGATTGTACGGGGGGAGTCAGAGATCCTACGGGGGAGTCAGAGATCGCACGGGGGGAGTCAGAGATCGTGCTCGTGGAGTCAGTGATCGTACGGTGGGGGAGTCAGACATCGATCGGGGGGAATGTAAGATCATACGGGGAGAGTCAGAGATCGTACGGGGGGGAGTCAGAGATCGTATGGGGGGAGTCAGAGATTGTACGGGGAGAGTCAGAGATCGTACAGGGTGGAGTCAGAGATCGTATGGGGGGAGTCAGAGATCGTGCTCGGGGAGTCAGAGATCGCACGGGGATGAGCCATAGATCGTATGGGGGGAGTCAGAGATTGTACGGGGAGAGTCAGAGATCGTACGGGGGGAGTCAGAGATCGTACATGGAGGAGTCAGAGATAGTACGGCGGGGAGTCAGAGATCGTACGTGGAGAATCAGAGATCGTAAGGGGGGAGTCAGAGATCGTACGTGGGGAGTCAGAAATCGATCGGGGGGAGTCAGAGATTGTACGGGGGGTGTCAGACATCGTACGGGGGGAGTCAGACATCGTACGGGGGGAGTCAGATATCGATCGGGGGGAGTCAGAGATCGTACAGGGAGAGTCAGTGATCTTACGGGGGGGAGTCAGAGATCGTACGGGGGGAGTCATACATCGATCGGGGGGAGTCAGAGATCGTACGGGGGGAGTCAGAGATCGTACAGGGAGGAGTCAGAGATCGTAGGGGGAGAGTCAGAGATCGTACGGGGAGAATCAGAGATCGTAGGGGGAGAGTCAGAAATCGTACGGGGAGAGTCAGAGATCCTACGGGGGGAGTCAGAGATCGTATGGGGGGAGTCAGAGATTGTATGGGGAGAGTCAGAGATCGTACAGGGTGGAGTCAGAGATCGTATGGGGGGAGTCAGAGGTCGTACGGGGAGATTCAGAGATCGTACGGGGGAATCACAGACCGTACGGGTGGAGTCAGAGATCGTACGGGGGGAGTCAGAGATCGTACGGGGGGAGTCAGAGATCGATCGGTGGGAATTTAAGATTGTACGGGGGGAGTCAGTCATCGATCGGGGGGGAATGTAAGATCATATGGGGAGAGTCAGAGATCGTACGGGGGGAGTCAGAGATCGTATGGGGGGAGTCAGAGATTGTACGGGGAGAGTCAGAGATCGTACAGGGTGGAGTCAGAGATCGTATGTGGGGAGTCAGAGATCGTGCTCGGGGAGTCAGAGATTGTACGGGGATGAGCCATAGATCGTATGGGGGGAGTCAGAGATTGTACGGGGAGAGTCAGAGATTGTACGGGGAGAGTCAGAGATCGTACGGGGGGAGTCAGAGATCGTACATGGAGGAGTCAGAGATCGTAGGGGGGTGAGTCAGAGATCGTACGGGGGGAGTCAGAGATCGTACGGGGGAATCACAGATCGTACGGGGGGAGTCAGAGATCGTACGGGGGGAGTCAGAGATCGTACGGGGTAGTCAGACATCGTACGGGGGGGAGTCAGAGATCGTCCGGGGGGAGTCAGAGATCGTGCTCGGGGAGTCAGAGATCGTACGGGGATGAGCCATGGATTGTATGGGGGGAGTCAGAGATCGTACAGGGGGAGTCAGAGATCGTACGGGGGGAGTCAGAGATCGTACGTGGGGAGTCAGACATCGATCGGGGGGAGTCAGAGATTGTACGGGAGATGTCAGAGATCGTACGGGGGGAGTCAGACACCGTACGGGGGAAGTCAGAGATCGTACGGCGGGAGTCAGAGATCATACGGGGAGAGTCAGAGATCGTACGGGGGGAGTCAGACATCGATCGGGGGGAGTCAGAGATCGTACGGGGGGAGTCAGAGATCGTACAGGGAGGAGTCAGAGATTTTAGGGGGAGAGTCAGAAATCGTACGGGGAGAGTCAGAGATCGTAAGGGTGGAAGTCAGAGATCCTACGGGGGGCAGTCAGAGATCATACAGGGGGGAGTCAGACATGTCACAGGGGGAGTCAGAGATCGTACGGGGGGAGTCAGAGATCGTACGTGGGGAGTCAGACATCGATCGGGGGGAGTCAGAGATTGTACGGGGGATGTCAGAGATCGTACGGGGGGAGTCAGACACCGTACGGGGGAAGTCAGAGATCGTACGGCGGGAGTCAGAGATCATACGGGGAGAGTCAGAGATCGTATGGGGGGAGTCAGTGATCTTATGGGGAGAGTCAGTGATCTTATGGGGAGAGTCAGACATCGTACGGGTGAGTCAGAGATCATACGGGGGGAGTCAGAGATCATACGGGGGGAGTCAGACACCGTACGGGGGGAGTCAGAGATCGTACGGCGGGAGTCAGACACCGTACGGGGGGAGTCAGAGATCGTACGGCGGGAGTCAGAGATCGTATGGGGAGAGTTAGATATCGTGCTCGGGGAGTCAGAGATCGTACGGGGCGAGTCAGAGATCGTGTGGGGAGAGTCAGAGATCATACGGGGGGAGTCAGACATCGATCGGGGGGAGTCAGATATTGTACGGGGGGTGTCAGAGATCGTACGGGGAGAGTCAGAGATTATACGGGGGGAGTCAGGGATCGTATGTGGGGAGTCAGACATCGATCGGGGGGAGTCAGAGATCGTACGGGGGGAGTCAGAGATCGTGCTCGGGGAGTCAGAGAATGTACGGGGATCAGCCATAGATTGTATGGGGGGAGTCAGAGATTGTACGGAGAGAGTCAGAGATCGTACGGGGGGAGTCAGAGATCGTACATGGAGGAGTCAGAGATCATAAGGGGGGAGTCAGAGATCGTATTTGGGGAGTCAGACATCGATCGGGGGAAGTCAGAGATTGTGCGGGGGGAGTCAGAGATTGTGCGGGGGGAGTCAGACACCGTACGGGGGGAGTCAGAGATCGTACGGCGGGAGTCAGAGATCGTACGGGGGGAGTCAGAGATCCTACGGGGGGAGTCAGAGATCGCACGGGGGGAGTCAGAGATCGTGCTCGGGGAGTCAGAGATCGTATGGGGGGAGTCAGTGATCGTACGGGGGGGTAGTCAGACATCGATCGGGAGGAATGTAAGATCATACGGGGAGAGTCAGAGATCGTACGGGGGGAGTCAGAGATCGTACGGGGGGAGTCAGACACCGTACGGGGGGAGTCAGAGATCGTACGGCGGGAGTCAGAGATCGTACGGGGGGAGTTAGAGATCCTACGGGGGGTAGTCAGAGATCGCACGGGGGGAGTCAGAGATCGTGCTCGGGGAGTCAGAGATCGTACGGGGGGAGTCAGAGATTGTACGGGGGGTGTCAGAGATCGTACGGGGGGAGTCAGACACCGTACGGGGGGAGTCAGAGATCGTACGGCGGGAGTCAGAGATTGTACGGGGGGAGTCAGAGATCCTACGGGGGAGTCAGAGATCGCACGGGGGGAGTCAGAGATCGTGCTCGTGGAGTCAGTGATCGTACGTTGGGGGAGTCAGACATCGATCGGGGGGAATGTAAGCTCATACGGGGAGAGTCAGAGATCGTACGGGGGGGAGTCAGAGATCGTATGGGGGGAGTCAGAGATTGTACGGGGAGAGTCAGAGATCGTACAGGGTGGAGTCAGAGATCGTATGGGGGGAGTCAGAGATCGTGCTCGGGGAGTCAGAGATTGTACGGGGATGAGCCATAGATCGTATGGGGAGAGTCAGAGATTGTACGGGGAGAGTCAGAGATCGTACGGGGGGAGTCAGAGATCGTACATGGAGGAGTCAGAGATCGTAGGGGGGTGTCAGAGATCGTACGGGGAGAGTCAGAGATCGTACGGGGGAAGGTCAGAGATCGTACGGTGGGGAGTCAGAGATCGTACGGGGGTGAGTCAGAGATCGTACAGGGGGAGTCAGAGATCGTACGGGGGGAGTCAGAGATCGTACGGGGGGAGTCAGAGATCGTACGGGGGTGTCAGAGATCGTACGGGGGGAGTCAGACATCGTACGGGGGGAGTCAGAGATCGTACGGCGGGAGTCAGAGATCGTTTGGGGGGAGTCAGAGATCGTTCGGGGGGAGTCAGAGGTCGTACGGGGGGAGTCAGAGATTGTACGGGGGGTGTCAGAGATCGTACGGCGGGAGTCAGAGATCGTACGGGGGAATCACAGACCGTACGGGGGGAGTCAGAGATTGTACGGGGGGGTGTCAGAGATCGTACGGGGGGAGTCAGACACCGTACGGGGGGAGTCAGAGATCGTACGGCGGGAGTCAGAGATTGTACGGGGGGAGTCAGAGATCCTACGGGGGAGTCAGAGATCGCACGGGGGGAGTCAGAGATCGTACGGGGGAAGGTCAGAGATCGTACGGTGGGGAGTCAGAGATCGTACGGGGATGAGCCATAGATCGTATGGGGAGAGTCAGAGATTGTACGGGGAGAGTCAGAGATCGTACGGGGGGAGTCAGAGATCGTACATGGAGGAGTCAGAGATCGTAGGGGGGTGTCAGAGATCGTACGGGGAGAGTCAGAGATCGTACGGGGAGAGTCAGAGATCGTACGGGGGAAGGTCAGAGATCGTACGGTGGGGAGTCAGAGATCGTACGGGGGTGAGTCAGAGATCGTACGGGGGGAGTCAGAGATCGTACGGGGGGAGTCAGAGATCGTACGGGGGGAGTCAGAGATCGTACGGGGGTGTCAGAGATCGTACGGGGGGAGTCAGACATCGTACGGGGGGAGTCAGAGATCGTACGGCGGGAGTCAGAGATCGTTTTCGGGGGAGTCAGAGATCGTTCGGGGGGAGTCAGAGGTCGTACGGGGAGAGTCAGAGATCGTACGGGGGAATCACAGACCGTACGGGGGGAGTCAGAGATCGTACGGGGGGAGTCAGAGATCGTACGGGGGGAGTCAGAGATCGATCGGTGGGAATCTAAGATCGTACGGGGGAAGTCAGACATCGATCGGGGGGGAATGTAAGATCATACGGGGAGAGTCAGAGATCGTACGGGGGGAGTCAGAGATCGTATGGGGGGAGTCAGAGATTGTACGGGGAGAGTCAGAGATCGTACAGGGTGGAGTCAGAGATCGTATGGGGGGAGTCAGAGATCGTACTCGGGGAGTCAGAGATTATACGGGGATGAGCCATAGATCGTATGGGGGGAGTCAGAGATTGTACGGGGAGAGTCAGAGATTGTACGGGGATGAGCCATAGATCGTATGGGGGGAGTCAGAGATTGTACGGGGAGCGTCAGAGATTGTACGGGGAGAGTCAGAGATCGTACGGGGGAGTCAGAGATCGTACATGGAGGAGTCAGAGATCGTAGGGGGGTGTCAGAGATCGTACGGGGAGAGTCAGAGATCGTACGGGGGAAGGTCAGAGATCGTACGGTGGGGAGTCAGAGATCGTACGGGGGTGTCAGAGATCGTTCGGGGGGAGTCAGAGGTCGTCCGGGGAGAGTCAGAGATCGTACGGGGGAATCACAGATCGTACGGGGGGAGTCAGAGATCGTACGGGGGGAGTCAGAGATCGTACGGGGGGAGTCAGACATCGTACGGGGGGGATCAGAGATCGTACGGGGGCACTCAGAGATCGTAGGGGCGAGTCAGAGATTGTACGGGGAGAGTCAGAGATCGACCGGGGGGAGTCAGAGATCGAGCTCGGGGAGTCAGAGATCGTACGGGGATGAGCCATAGATTGTATGGGGGGAGTCAGAGATTGTACGGGGAGAGTCAGAGATCGTATGGGGGGAGTCAGAGATCGTACATGGAGGAGTCAGAGATCGTACGGGGGGGAGTCAGAGATCGTACGTGGAGAATCAGAGATCGTAAGGGGGAGTCAGAGATCGTACGTGGTGAGACACAAATCGATCGGGGGGAGTCAGAGATTGTACGGGGGGTGTCAGACATCGTACGGGGGGAGTCAGAGATCGTATGGGGGGCGTCAGACATCGATCGGGGGGAGTCAGAGATCGTACAGGGAGAGTCAGAGATCGTACGGGGGGAGTCAGAGATCGTACAGAGAGGAGTCAGAGATTGTAGGGGGAGAGTCAGAAATCGTACGGGGAGAGTCAGAGA
This sequence comes from Pristiophorus japonicus, assembly GCF_044704955.1. Classification (NCBI taxonomy): domain Eukaryota; kingdom Metazoa; phylum Chordata; class Chondrichthyes; family Pristiophoridae; genus Pristiophorus; species Pristiophorus japonicus. The sequence continues at coordinate 20,859,440 of NC_091987.1, read as the reverse complement.
TCGTAAGGGTGGAAGTCAGAGATCCTACGGGGGGGAGTCAGACATCATACAGGGGGGAGTCAGACATGTCACAGGGGGAGTCAGAGATCGTACGGGGGGAGTCAGAGATCGTACGTGGGGAGTCAGACATCGATCGGGGGGAGTCAGAGATTGTACGGGGGGTGTCAGAGATCGTACGGGGGGAGTCAGACACCGTACGGGGGGAGTCAGAGATCGTACGGCGGGAGTCAGAGATCGTAAGGGGGGAGTCAGAGCTCCTACGGGGGGAGTCAGAGATCGCACGGGGGGAGTCAGAGATCGTGGTCGTGGAGTCAGTGATCGTACGGTGAGCGAGTCAGACATCGATCGGGGGGAATGTAAGATCATACGGGGAGAGTCAGAGATCGTACGGGGGGAGTCAGAGATCGTATGGGGGAGTCAGAGATTGTACGGGGAGAGTCAGAGATCGTACAGGATGGAGTCAGAGATCGTATGGGGGGAGTCAGAGATCGTGCTCGGGGAGTCAGAGATTGTACGGGGATGAGCCATAGATCGTATGGGGGGAGTCAGAGATTGTACGGGGAGAGTCAGAGATTGTACGGGGAGAGTCAGAGATCGTACGGGGGGAGTCAGAGATCGTACATGGAGGAGTCAGAGATCGTAGGGGGGTGTCAGAGGTCGTACGGGGAGAGTCAGAGATCGTACGGGGGGAGTCAGAGATCGTACGGTGGGGAGTCAGAGATCGTACGGGGGTGAGTCAGAGATCGTACGGAGGGAGTCAGAGATCGTACGGGGGGAGTCAGAGCTCCTACGGGGGGAGTCAGAGATCGCACGGGGGGAGTCAGAGATCGTGCTCGTGGAGTCAGTGATCGTACGGTGAGCGAGTCAGACATCGATCGGGGGGAATGTAAGATCATACGGGGAGAGTCAGAGATCGTACAGGGTGGAGTCAGAGATCGTACAGGGTGGAGTCAGAGATCGTATGGGGGGAGTCAGAGATCGTGCTCGGGGAGTCAGAGATTGTACGGGGATGAGCCATAGATCGTATGGGGGGAGTCAGAGATTGTACCGGGAGAGTCAGAGATTGTACGGGGAGAGTCAGAGATCGTACGGGGGGAGTCAGAGATCGTACATGGAGGAGTCAGAGATCGTAGGGGGGTGTCAGAGATCGTACGGGGAGAGTCAGAGATCGTACGGGGGGAGTCAGAGATCGTACGGTGGGGAGTCAGAGATCGTACGGGGGAAGGTCAGAGATCGTACGGTGGGGAGTCAGAGATCGTACGGGGGTGAGTCAGAGATCGTACGGGGAGAGTCAGAGATCGTACGGGGGAAGGTCAGAGATCGTACGGTGGGGAGTCAGAGATCGTACGGGGGTGAGTCAGAGATCGTACGGGGGGAGTCAGAGATCGTACGGGGGGAGTCAGAGATCGTACGGGTGGAGTCAGAGATCGTACAGCGGGAGTCAGAGATCGTTTGGGGGGAGTCAGAGGTCGTACGGGGAGAGTCAGAGATCGTACGGGGGAATCACAGATCGTACGGGGGGAGTCAGAGATCGTACGGGGGGAGTCAGACATCGTAAGGGGGGGATCAGTGATCGGACGGGGGCACTGAGAAATCGTACGGGGGGAGTCAGAGATTGTACGGGGAGAGTCAGAGATCGTCCGGGGGGAGTCAGAGATCGTGCTCGGGGAGTCAGAGATCGTATGGGGATGAGCCATAGATCGTATGGGGGGAGTCAGAGATTGTACGGGGAGAGTCAGAGATCGTACGGGGGGGAGTCAGAGATCGTACGTGGGGAGTCAGAGATAGTACGGCGGGGAGTCAGAGATCGTACGGGGGGAGTCAGAGATCGTACGGGGGGAGTCAGAGATCGTACGGGGGGAGTCAGACATCGTACGGGGGGAGTCAGAGATCGTACGGCGGGAGTCAGAGATCGTTCGGGGGGAGTCAGAGGTCGTATGGGGAGAGTCAGAGATCGTACGGGGGAATCACAGATCGTACGGGGGGAGTCAGAGATCATACGGGGGGAGTCAGAGATCGTACGGGGTAGTCAGACATCGTACGGGGGGGAGTCAGAGATCGTCCAGGGGGAGTCAGAGATCGTGCTCGGGGAGTCAGAGATCGTACGGGGATGAGCCATAGATTGTATGGGGGGAGTCAGAGATCGTACAGGGAGAGTCAGAGATCGTACGGGGGTGAGTCAGAGATCGTACGGGGGTGAGTCAGAGATCGTACGGGGGGAGTCAGACATCGATCGGGGGGAGTCAGACATCGATCGGGGGGAGTCAGAGATCGTACGGGGGGAGTCAGAGATCGTACAGGGAGGAGTCAGAGATTGTAGGGGGAGAGTCAGAAATCGTACGGGGAGAGTCAGAGATCGTAAGGGTGGAAGTCAGAGATCCTACGGGGGGGAGTCAGAGATCATACAGGGGGGAGTCAGACATGTCACAGGGGGAGTCAGAGATCGTACGGGGGGAGTCAGAGATCGTACGTGGGGAGTCAGACATCGATCGGGGGGAGTCAGAGATTGTACGGGGGATGTCAGAGATCGTACGGGGGGAGTCAGACACCGTACGGGGGGAGTCAGAGATCGTACGGCGGGAGTCAGAGATCATACGGGGAGAGTCAGAGATCGTATGGGGGGAGTCAGTGATCTTATGGGGAGAGTCAGACATCGTACGGGTGAGTCAGAGATCATACGGGGGGAGTCAGAGATCATACGGGGGGAGTCAGACACCGTACGGGGGGAGTCAGAGATCGTACGGCGGGAGTCAGACACCGTACGGGGGGAGTCAGAGATCGTACGGCGGGAGTCAGAGATCGTACGGGGAGAGTTAGATATCGTGCTCGGGGAGTCAGAGATCGTACGGGGCGAGTCAGAGATCGTGTGGGGAGAGTCAGAGATCATACGGGGGGAGTCAGACATCGATCGGGGGGAGTCAGATATTGTACGGGGGGTGTCAGAGATCGTACGGGGAGAGTCAGAGATTATACGGGGGGAGTCAGGGATCGTATGTGGGGAGTCAGACATCGATCGGGGGGAGTCAGAGATCGTACGGGGGGAGTCAGAGATCGTGCTCGGGGAGTCAGAGAATGTACGGGGATCAGCCATAGATTGTATGGGGGGAGTCAGAGATTGTACGGGGAGAGTCAGAGATCGTACGGGGGGAGTCAGAGATCGTACATGGAGGAGTCAGAGATCATAAGGGGGGAGTCAGAGATCGTACTTGGGGAGTCAGACATCGATCGGGGGAAGTCAGAGATTGTGCGGGAGGAGTCAGACACCGTACGGGGGGAGTCAGAGATCGTACGGGGGGAGTCAGAGATCGTACGGGGGGAGTCAGAGATCCTACGGGGGGAGTCAGAGATCGCACGGGGGGAGTCAGAGATCGTGCTCGGGGAGTCAGAGATCGTACGGGGGGGTAGTCAGACATCGATCGGGAGGAATGTAAGATCATACGGGGAGAGTCAGAGATCGTACGGGGGGAGTCAGAGATCGTACGGGGGGAGTCAGACACCGTACGGGGGGAGTCAGAGATCGTACGGCGGGAGTCAGAGATCGTACGGGGGGAGTTAGAGATCGTACGTGGAGAATCAGAGATCGTAAGGGGGAGTCAGAGATCGTACGTGGTGAGTCACAAATCGATCGGGGGGAGTCAGAGATTGTACGGGGGGTGTCAGACATCGTACGGGGGGAGTCAGAGATCGTATGGGGGGCGTCAGACATCGATCGGGGGGAGTCAGAGATCGTACAGGGAGAGTCAGAGATCGTACGGGGGGAGTCAGAGATCGTACAGAGAGGAGTCAGAGATTGTAGGGGGAGAGTCAGAAATCGTACGGGGAGAGTCAGAGATCGTAAGGGTGGAAGTCAGAGATCCTACGGGGGGGAGTCAGACATCATACAGGGGGGAGTCAGACATGTCACAGGGGGAGTCAGAGATCGTACGGGGGGAGTCAGAGATCGTACGTGGGGAGTCAGACATCGATCGGGGGGAGTCAGAGATTGTACGGGGGGTGTCAGAGATCGTACGGGGGGAGTCAGACACCGTACCGGGGGAGTCAGAGATCGTACGGCGGGAGTCAGAGATCGTAAGGGGGGAGTCAGAGCTCCTACGGGGGGAGTCAGAGATCGCACGGGGGGAGTCAGAGATCGTGGTCGTGGAGTCAGTGATCGTACGGTGAGCGAGTCAGACATCGATCGGGGGGAATGTAAGATCATACGGGGAGAGTCAGAGATCGTACGGGGGGAGTCAGAGATCGTATGGGGGAGTCAGAGATTGTACGGGGAGAGTCAGAGATCGTACAGGGTGGAGTCAGAGATCGTATGGGGGGAGTCAGAGATCGTGCTCGGGGAGTCAGAGATTGTACGGGGATGAGCCATAGATCGTATGGGGGGAGTCAGAGATTGTACGGGGAGAGTCAGAGATTGTACGGGGAGAGTCAGAGATCGTACGGGGGGAGTCAGAGATCGTACATGGAGGAGTCAGAGATCGTAGGGGGGTGTCAGAGGTCGTACGGGGAGAGTCAGAGATCGTACGGGGGGAGTCAGAGATCGTACGGTGGGGAGTCAGAGATCGTACGGGGGTGAGTCAGAGATCGTACGGGGGGAGTCAGAGATCGTACGGGGGGAGTCAGAGCTCCTACGGGGGGAGTCAGAGATCGCACGGGGGGAGTCAGAGATCGTGCTCGTGGAGTCAGTGATCGTACGGTGAGCGAGTCAGACATCGATCGGGGGGAATGTAAGATCATACGGGGAGAGTCAGAGATCGTACAGGGTGGAGTCAGAGATCGTACAGGGTGGAGTCAGAGATCGTATGGGGGGAGTCAGAGATCGTGCTCGGGGAGTCAGAGATTGTACGGGGATGAGCCATAGATCGTATGGGGGGAGTCAGAGATTGTACCGGGAGAGTCAGAGATTGTACGGGGAGAGTCAGAGATCGTACGGGGGGAGTCAGAGATCGTACATGGAGGAGTCAGAGATCGTAGGGGGGTGTCAGAGATCGTACGGGGAGAGTCAGAGATCGTACGGGGGAAGGTCAGAGATCGTACGGTGGGGAGTCAGAGATCGTACGGGGGTGAGTCAGAGATCGTACGGGGGGAGTCAGAGATCGTACGGGGGGAGTCAGAGATCGTACGGGTGGAGTCAGAGATCGTACAGCGGGAGTCAGAGATCGTTTGGGGGGAGTCAGAGGTCGTACGGGGAGAGTCAGAGATCGTACGGGGGAATCACAGATCGTACGGGGGGAGTCAGAGATCGTACGGGGGGAGTCAGACATCGTAAGGGGGGGATCAGTGATCGGACGGGGGCACTGAGAAATCGTACGGGGGGAGTCAGAGATTGTACGGGGAGAGTCAGAGATCGTCCGGGGGGAGTCAGAGATCGTGCTCGGGGAGTCAGAGATCGTATGGGGATGAGCCATAGATCGTATGGGGGGAGTCAGAGATTGTACGGGGAGAGTCAGAGATCGTACGGGGGGGAGTCAGAGATCGTACGTGGGGAGTCAGAGATAGTACGGCGGGGAGTCAGAGATCGTACGGGGGGAGTCAGAGATCGTACGGGGGGAGTCAGACATCGTACGGGGGGAGTCAGAGATCGTACGGCGGGAGTCAGAGATCGTTCGGGGGGAGTCAGAGGTCGTATGGGGAGAGTCAGAGATCGTACGGGGGAATCACAGATCGTACGGGGGGAGTCAGAGATCATACGGGGGGAGTCAGAGATCGTACGGGGTAGTCAGACATCGTACGGGGGGGAGTCAGAGATCGTCCAGGGGGAGTCAGAGATCGTGCTCGGGGAGTCAGAGATCGTACGGGGATGAGCCATAGATTGTATGGGGGGAGTCAGAGATCGTACAGGGAGAGTCAGAGATCGTACGGGGGTGAGTCAGAGATCGTACGGGGGGAGTCAGACATCGATCGGGGGGAGTCAGAGATCGTACGGGGGGAGTCAGAGATCGTACAGGGAGGAGTCAGAGATTGTAGGGGGAGAGTCAGAAATCGTACGGGGAGAGTCAGAGATCGTAAGGGTGGAAGTCAGAGATCCTACGGGGGGGAGTCAGAGATCATACAGGGGGGAGTCAGACATGTCACAGGGGGAGTCAGAGATCGTACGGGGGGAGTCAGAGATCGTACGTGGGGAGTCAGACATCGATCGGGGGGAGTCAGAGATTGTACGGGGGATGTCAGAGATCGTACGGGGGGAGTCAGACACCGTACGGGGGGAGTCAGAGATCGTACGGCGGGAGTCAGAGATCATACGGGGAGAGTCAGAGATCGTATGGGGGGAGTCAGTGATCTTATGGGGAGAGTCAGACATCGTACGGGTGAGTCAGAGATCATACGGGGGGAGTCAGAGATCATACGGGGGGAGTCAGACACCGTACGGGGGGAGTCAGAGATCGTACGGCGGGAGTCAGACACCGTACGGGGGGAGTCAGAGATCGTACGGCGGGAGTCAGAGATCGTACGGGGAGAGTTAGATATCGTGCTCGGGGAGTCAGAGATCGTACGGGGCGAGTCAGAGATCGTGTGGGGAGAGTCAGAGATCATACGGGGGGAGTCAGACATCGATCGGGGGGAGTCAGATATTGTACGGGGGGTGTCAGAGATCGTACGGGGAGAGTCAGAGATTATACGGGGGGAGTCAGGGATCGTATGTGGGGAGTCAGACATCGATCGGGGGGAGTCAGAGATCGTACGGGGGGAGTCAGAGATCGTGCTCGGGGAGTCAGAGAATGTACGGGGATCAGCCATAGATTGTATGGGGGGAGTCAGAGATTGTACGGGGAGAGTCAGAGATCGTACGGGGGGAGTCAGAGATCGTACATGGAGGAGTCAGAGATCATAAGGGGGGAGTCAGAGATCGTACTTGGGGAGTCAGACATCGATCGGGGGAAGTCAGAGATTGTGCGGGAGGAGTCAGACACCGTACGGGGGGAGTCAGAGATCGTACGGGGGGAGTCAGAGATCGTACGGGGGGAGTCAGAGATCCTACGGGGGGAGTCAGAGATCGCACGGGGGGAGTCAGAGATCGTGCTCGGGGAGTCAGAGATCGTACGGGGGGGTAGTCAGACATCGATCGGGAGGAATGTAAGATCATACGGGGAGAGTCAGAGATCGTACGGGGGGAGTCAGAGATCGTACGGGGGGAGTCAGACACCGTACGGGGGGAGTCAGAGATCGTACGGCGGGAGTCAGAGATCGTACGGGGGGAGTTAGAGATCCTACGGGGGGTAGTCAGAGATCGCACGGGGGGAGTCAGAGATCGTGCTCGGGGAGTCAGAGATCGTACGGTGGGGGAGTCAGACATCGATCGGGGGGAATGTAAGATCATACGGGGAGAGTCAGAGATCGTACGGGGGGTAGTCAGAGATCGTATGGGGGGAGTCAGAGATTGTACGGGGAGAGTCAGAGATCGTACAGGGTGGAGTCAGAGATCGTATGGGGGGAGTCAGAGATCGTGCTCGGGGAGTCAGAGATTGTACGGGGATGAGCCATAGATCGTATGGGGAGAGTCAGAGATTGTACGGGGAGAGTCAGATATCGTACGGGGGGAGTCAGAGATCGTACATGGAGGAGTCAGAGATCGTAGGGGGGTGTCAGAGATCGTACGGGGAGAGTCAGAGATCGTACGGGGGAAGGTCAGAGATCGTACGGTGGGGAGTCAGAGATCGTACGGGGGTGAGTCAGAGATCGTACGGGGGTGAGTCAGAGATCGTACGGGGGGAGTCAGAGATCGTACGGGGGGAGTCAGAGATCGTACGGGGGTGTCAGAGATCGTACGGGGGGAGTCAGACATCGTACGGGGGTGAGTCAGAGATCGTACGGGGGTGAGTCAGAGATCGTACGGGGGGAGTCAGAGATCGTACGGGGGGAGTCAGAGATTGTACGGGGGGTGTCAGAGATCGTACGGGGGGAGTCAGACACCGTACGGGGGGAGTCAGAGATCGTACGGCGGGAGTCAGAGATTGTACGGGAGGAGTCAGAGATCCTACGGGGGAGTCAGAGATCGCACGGGGGGAGTCAGAGATCGTACGGGGGGAGTCAGAGATCGTACGGGGATGAGCCATAGATCGTATGGGGAGAGTCAGAGATTGTACGGGGAGAGTCAGAGATCGTACGGGGGGAGTCAGAGATCGTACATGGAGGAGTCAGAGATCGTAGGGGGGTGTCAGAGATCGTACGGGGAGAGTCAGAGATCGTACGGGGAGAGTCAGAGATCGTACGGGGGAAGGTCAGAGATCGTACGGTGGGGAGTCAGAGATCGTACGGGGGTGAGTCAGAGATCGTACGTGGGGAGTCAGAGATCGTACGGGGGGAGTCAGAGATCGTACGGGGGGAGTCAGAGATCGTACGGGGGTGTCAGAGATCGTACGGGGGGAGTCAGACATCGTACGGGGGGAGTCAGAGATCGTACGGCGGGAGTCAGAGATCGTTTGGGGGGAGTCAGAGATCGTTCGGGGGGAGTCAGAGGTCGTACGGGGAGAGTCAGAGATCGTACGGGGGAATCACAGACCGTACGGGGGGAGTCAGAGATCGTACGGGGGGAGTCAGAGATCGTACGGGGGGAGTCAGAGATCGATCGGTGGGAATCTAAGATCGTACGGGGGAAGTCAGACATCGATCGGGGGGGAATGTAAGATCATACGGGGAGAGTCAGAGATCGTACGGGGGGAGTCAGAGATCGTACGGGGGGAGTCAGAGATCGTATGGGGGGAGTCAGAGATTGTACGGGGAGAGTCAGAGATCGTACAGTGTGGAGTCAGAGATCGTATGGGGGGAGTCAGAGATCGTGCTCGGGGAGTCAGAGATTGTACGGGGATGAGCCATAGATCGTATGGGGGGAGTCAGAGATTGTACGGGGAGAGTCAGAGATTGTACATGGAGGAGTCAGAGATCGTAGGGGGGTGTCAGAGATCGTACGGGGAGAGTCAGAGATCGTACGGGGGAAGGTCAGAGATCGTACGGGGGGAGTCAGAGATCGTACGGGGGTGTCAGAGATCGTTCGGGGGGAGTCAGAGGTCGTACGGGGAGAGTCAGAGATCGTACGGGGGAATCACAGATCGTACGGGGGGAGTCAGAGATCGTACGGGGGGAGTCAGAGATCGTACGGGGGGAGTCAGACATCGTACGGGGGGGATCAGAGATCGTACGGGGGCACTCAGAGATCGTAGGGGCGAGTCAGAGATTGTACGGGGAGAGTCAGAGATCGTCCGGGGGGAGTCAGAGATCGAGCTCGGGGAGTCAGAGATCGTACGGGGATGAGCCATAGATTGTATGGGGGGAGTCAGAGATTGTACGGGGAGAGTCAGAGATCGTATGTGGGGAGTCAGAGATCGTACATGGAGGAGTCAGAGATCGTACGGCGGGGAGTCAGAGATCGTACGTGGAGAATCAGAGATCGTAAGGGGGGAGTCAGAGATCGTACATGGTGAGTCACAAATCGATCGGGGGGAGTCAGAGATTGTACGGGGGGTGTCAGACATCGTACGGGGGGAGTCAGAGATCGTATGGGGGGCGTCAGACATCGATCGGGGGGAGTCAGAGATCGTACAGGGAGAGTCAGAGATCGTACGGGGGGAGTCAGAGATCGTACAGGGAGGAGTCAGAGATTGTCGGGGGAGAGTCAGAAATCGTACGGGGAGTGTCAGAGATCGTAAGGGTGGAAGTCAGAGATCCTACGGGGGGGAGTCAGAGATCATACAGGGGGGAGTCAGACATGTCACAGGGGGAGTCAGAGATCGTACGGGGGGAGTCAGAGATCGTACGTGGGGAGTCAGACATCGATCGGGGGGAGTCAGAGATTGTACGGGGGGTGTCAGAGATCGTACGGGGGGAGTCAGACACCGTACGGGGGGAGTCAGAGATCGTACGGCGGGAGTCAGAGATCGTAAGGGGGGAGTCAGAGCTCCTACGGGGGGAGTCAGAGATCGCACGGGGGGAGTCAGAGATCGTGCTCGTGGAGTCAGTGATCGTACGGTGAGCGAGTCAGACATCGATCGGGGGGAATGTAAGATCATACGGGGAGAGTCAGAGATCGTACGGGGGGAGTCAGAGATCGTATGGGGGAGTCAGAGATTGTACGGGGAGAGTCAGAGATCGTACAGGGTGGAGTCAGAGATCGTATGGGGGGAGTCAGAGATCGTGCTCGGGGAGTCAGAGATTGTACGGGGATGAGCCATAGATCGTATGGGGGGAGTCAGAGATTGTACGGGGAGAGTCAGAGATTGTACGGGGAGAGTCAGAGATCGTACGGGGGGAGTCAGAGATCGTACATGGAGGAGTCAGAGATCGTAGGGGGGTGTCAGAGATCGTACGGGGAGAGTCAGAGATCGTACGGGGGGAGTCAGAGATCGTAGGGGGGTGTCAGAGGTCGTACGGGGAGAGTCAGAGATCGTACGGGGGAAGGTCAGAGATCGTACGGTGGGGAGTCAGAGATCGTACGGGGGTGAGTCAGAGATCGTACGGGGGGAGTCAGTGATCGTACGGGGGGAGTCAGAGCTCCTACGGGGGGAGTCAGAGATCGCACGGGGGGAGTCAGAGATCGTGCTCGTGGAGTCAGTGATCGTACGGTGAGGGAGTCAGACATCGATCGGGGGGAATGTAAGATCATACGGGGAGAGTCAGAGATCGTACAGGGTGGAGTCAGAGATCGTATGGGGGGAGTCAGAGATCGTGCTCGGGGAGTCAGACATTGTACGGGGATGAGCCATAGATCGTATGGGGGGAGTCAGAGATTGTACCGGGAGAGTCAGAGATTGTACGGGGAGAGTCGGAGATCGTACGGGGGGAGTCAGAGATCGTACATGGAGGAGTCAGAGATCGTAGGGGGGTGTCAGAGATCGTACGGGGAGAGTCAGAGATCGTACGGGGGAAGGTCAGAGATCGTACGGGGGGAGTCAGAGATCGTACGGGGGGCGTCAGAGATCGTACGGCGGGAGTCAGAGATCGTTTGGGGGGAGTCAGAGGTCGTACGGGGAGAGTCAGAGATCGTACGGGGGAATCACAGATCGTACGGGGGGAGTCAGAGATCGTACGGGGGGAGTCAGACATCGTAAGGGGGGGATCAGTGATCGGACGGGGGCACTCAGAAATCGTACGGGGGGAGTCAGAGATTGTACGGGGAGAGTCAGAGATCGTCCGGGGGGAGTCAGAGATCGTGCTCGGGGAGTCAGAGATCGTATGGGGATGAGCCATAGATCGTATGGGGGGAGTCAGAGATTGTACGGGGAGAGTCAGAGATCGTACGGGGGAGTCAGAGATCGTACGTGGGGAGTCAGAGATAGTACGGCGGGGAGTCAGAGATCGTACGGGGGGAGTCAGAGATCGTACGGGGGGAGTCAGAGATCGTACGGGGGGAGTCAGACATCGTACGGGGGGAGTCAGAGATCGTACGGCGGGAGTCAGAGATCGTTTGGGGGGAGTCAGAGGTCGTACGGGGAAAGTCAGAGGTCGTACGGGGAGAGTCAGAGATCGTACGGGGGAATCACAGATCGTACGGGGGAAGTCAGAGATCGTACGGGGGGAGTCAGAGATCGTACTTGGAGGAGTCAGAGATAGTACGGCGGGGAGTCAGAGATCGTACGTGGAGAATCAGAGATCGTAAGGGGGGAGTCAGAGATTGTACGTGGGGAGTCAGAAATCGATCGGGGGGAGTCAGAGATTGTACGGGGGGTGTCAGACATCGTACGGAGGGAGTCAGAGATCGTACGGGGGGAGTCAGACATCGATCGGGGGGGAGTCAGAGATCGTACGGGGGGAGTCAGAGATCGTACAGGGAGGAGTCAGAGTTCGTGGGGGAGAGTCAGAGATCGTACGGGGAGAATCAGAGATCGTAGGGGGAGAGTCAGAAATCGTACGGGGAGAGTCAGAGATCCTACGGGGGGAAGTCAGAGATCCTACGGGGGGAGTCAGAGATCGTACGGGGGAGTCAGAGATCGTAAGGGGGGAGTCAGACATCGTACGGTGGGCGTCAGTGATCGTACGGGGGGAGTCAGAGATCTTACAGGGAGGAGTCAGAGATCGTACGGGGGGAGTCAGAGATTGTATGGGGGAAGTCAGTGATCGTACCGGGGGAGCCAGTGATCGTACAGTGGGTGTCAGAGATCGTACGGGGAGAGTCAGAGATCGTACGTGGGGAGTCAGAGATCATAAGGGTGGAGTCAGAGATCGTACAGGGAGGAGTCAGAGATCGTACGGGGAGAGTCAGAGATCGTACTGGGGAGAGTCAGAGATCGTACTGGGGTGGAGTCATAGATCGTACGGGGGGAGTCAGAGATCGTACGGGGGTGTCAGACAACGTACGGCGGGAGTCAGAGATCGTACGGGTGGAGTTAGAGATCCTACGGGGGGGAGTCAGAGATCGCACGGGGGGGGTCAGAGATCGTGCTCGGGGAGTCAGAGATCGTACGGGGCGAGTCAGAGATCGTACGGAGAGAGTCAGAGATCGTACGGGGGGAGTCAGAAATCGATCGGGGGGAGTCAGAGATTGTACGGGGGGTGTCAGACATCGTACGGAGGGAGTCAGAGATCGTACGGGGGGAGTCAGACATCGATCGGGGGGGAGTCAGAGATCGTACGGGGGGAGTCAGAGATCGTACAGGGAGGAGTCAGAGTTCGTGGGGGAGAGTCAGAGATCGTACGGGGAGAATCAGAGATCGTAGGGGGAGAGTCAGAAATCGTACGGGGAGAGTCAGAGATCCTACGGGGGGAAGTCAGAGATCCTACGGGGGGAGTCAGAGATCGTACGGGGGAGTCAGAGATCGTAAGGGGGGAGTCAGACATCGTACGGTGGGCGTCAGTGATCGTACGGGGGGAGTCAGAGATCTTACAGGGAGGAGTCAGAGATCGTACGGGGGGAGTCAGAGATTGTATGGGGGAAGTCAGTGATCGTACCGGGGGAGCCAGTGATCGTACAGTGGGTGTCAGAGATCGTACGGGGAGAGTCAGAGATCGTACGTGGGGAGTCAGAGATCATAAGGGTGGAGTCAGAGATCGTACAGGGAGGAGTCAGAGATCGTACGGGGAGAGTCAGAGATCGTACTGGGGAGAGTCAGAGATCGTACTGGGGTGGAGTCATAGATCGTACGGGGGGAGTCAGAGATCGTACGGGGGTGTCAGACAACGTACGGCGGGAGTCAGAGATCGTACGGGTGGAGTTAGAGATCCTACGGGGGGGAGTCAGAGATCGCACGGGGGGGGTCAGAGATCGTGCTCGGGGAGTCAGAGATCGTACGGGGCGAGTCAGAGATCGTACGGAGAGAGTCAGAGATCGTACGGGGGGAGTCAGAAATCGATCGGGGGGAGTCAGAGATTGTACGGGGGGTGTCAGACATCGTACGGAGGGAGTCAGAGATCGTACGGGGGGAGTCAGACATCGATCGGGGGGGAGTCAGAGATCGTACGGGGGGAGTCAGAGATCGTACAGGGAGGAGTCAGAGTTCGTGGGGGAGAGTCAGAGATCGTACGGGGAGAATCAGAGATCGTAGGGGGAGAGTCAGAAATCGTACGGGGAGAGTCAGAGATCCTACGGGGGGAAGTCAGAGATCCTACGGGGGGAGTCAGAGATCGTACGGGGGAGTCAGAGATCGTAAGGGGGGAGTCAGACATCGTACGGTGGGCGTCAGTGATCGTACGGGGGGAGTCAGAGATCTTACAGGGAGGAGTCAGAGATCGTACGGGGGGAGTCAGAGATTGTACGGGGGAAGTCAGTGATCGTACCGGGGGAGCCAGTGATCGTACAGGGGGTGTCAGAGATCGTACGGGGAGAGTCAGAGATCGTACGGGGGGAGTCAGAGATCATAAGGGTGGAGTCAGAGATCGTAAGGGTGGAGTCAGACATCGTACGGGGGGAGTCAGTGATCGTACGGGGGGAGTCAGAGATCTTACAGGGTGGAGTCAGAGATCGTACAGGGAGGAGTCAGAGATCGTAAAGGGAGAGTCAGAGATCGTACGGGGAGAGTCAGAGATCGTACTGGGGTGGAGTCATAGATCGTACGGGGGGAGTCAGAGATCGTACGGGGGTGTCAGACAACGTACGGCGGGAGTCAGAGATCGTACGGGTGGAGTTAGAGATCCTACGGGGGGGAGTCAGAGATCGCACGGGGGGGGTCAGAGATCGTGCTCGGGGAGTCAGAGATCGTACGGGGCGAGTCAGAGATCGTACGGAGAGAGTCAGAGATCGTACGGGGGGAGTCAGACATCGATCGGGGGGAGTCAGATATTGTACGGGGGGTGTCAGAGATCGTACGGGGGAGTCAGAGATCATACGGGGGGAGTCAGAGATCATACGGGAGGAGTCAGACACCGTACTGGGGGAGTCAGAGATCGTACGGCGGGAGTCAGAGATCGTACGGGGAGAGTTAGATATCGTGCTCAGGGAGTCAGAGATCGTACGGGGCGAGTCAGAGATCGTGTGGGGAGAGTCAGAGATCATACGGGGGGAGTCAGACATCGATCGGGGGGAGTCAGATATTGTACGGGGGGTGTCAGAGATCGTACGGGGAGAGTCAGAGATTATACGGGGGGAGTCAGGGATCGTATGTGGAGAGTCAGACATCGATCGGGGGGAGTCAGAGATCGTACGGGGGGAGTCAGAGATCGTGCTCGGGGAGTCAGAGAATGTACGGGGATCAGCCATAGATCGTATGGGGAGAGTCAGAGATTGTACGGGGAGAGTCAGAGATCGTACGGGGGGAGTCAGAGATCGTACATGGAGGAGTCAGAGATCGTAGGGGGGTGTCAGAGATCGTACGGGGAGAGTCAGAGATCGTACGCGGGGAGTCAGAGATCGTACGGCGGGAGTCAGAGATCGTTCGGGGGGAGTCAGAGGTCGTACGGGGAGAGTCAGAGATCGTACGGGGGGAGTCAGAGATCGTACGGGGGGGATCAGAGATCGTACGGGGGCACTCAGAGATCGTAGGGGCGAGTCAGAGATTGTACGGGGAGAGTCAGAGATCGTCCGGGGGGAGTCAGAGATCATGCTCGGGGAGTCAGAGATCGTACGGGGATGAGCCATAGATTGTATGGGGGGAGTCAGAGATCGTACAGGGAGAGTCAGAGATCGTACGGGGGGGAGTCAGAGATCGTACGGGGGGGAGTCAGACATCGATCGGGGGGAGTCAGAGATCGTACGGGGGGAGTCAGAGATCGTACAGGGAGGAGTCAGAGATTGTAGGGGAGAGTCAGAAATCGTACGGGGAGAGTCAGAGATCGTAAGGGTGGAAGTCAGAGATCCTACGGGGGGGAGTCAGAGATCATACAGGGGGGAGTCAGACATGTCACAGGGGGAGTCAGAGATCGTACGGGGAGAGTCAGAGATCGTACGTGGGGAGTCAGACATCGATCGGGGGGAGTCAGAGATTGTACGGGGGGTGTCAGAGATCGTACGGGGGGAGTCAGACACCGTACGGGGGGAGTCAGAGATCGTACGGCGGGAGTCAGGGATCGTACGGGGAGAGTCAGAGATCGTATGGGGGGAGTCAGTGATCTTATGGGGAGAGTCAGACATCGTACGGGGGAGTCAGAGATCATACGGGGGGAGTCAGAGATCATACGGGGGGAGTCAGACACCGTACGGGGGGAGTCAGAGATCGTACGGCGGGAGTCAGAGATCGTACGGGGAGAGTTAGATATCGTGCTCGGGGAGTCAGAGATCGTACGGGGCGAGTCAGAGATCGTGTGGGGAGAGTCAGAGATCATACGGGGGGAGTCAGACATCGATCGGGGGGAGTCAGATATTGTACGGGGGGTGTCAGAGATCGTACGGGGAGAGTCAGAGATTATACGGGGGGAGTCAGGGATCGTATGTGGGGAGTCAGACATCGATCGGGGGGAGTCAGAGATCGTACGGGGGGAGTCAGAGATCGTGCTCGGGGAGTCAGAGAATGTACGGGGATCAGCCATAGATTGTATGGGGGGAGTCAGAGATTGTACGGGGAGAGTCAGAGATCGTACGGGGGGAGTCAGAGATCGTACATGGAGGAGTCAGAGATCATAAGGGGGGAGTCAGAGATCGTACTTGGGGAGTCAGACATCGATCGGGGGAAGTCAGAGATTGTGCGGGGGGAGTCAGAGATTGTGCGGGGGGAGTCAGACACCGTACGGGGGGAGTCAGAGATCGTACGGCGGGAGTCAGAGATCGTACGGGGGGAGTCAGAGATCGTGCTCGGGGAGTCAGAGATCGTATGGGGGGAGTAAGTGATCGTACGGGTGGTAGTCAGACATCGATCGGGAGGAATGTAAGATCATACGGGGAGAGTCAGAGATCGTACGGGGGAGTCAGAGATCGTACGGGGGGAGTCAGAGATTGTGCGGGGGGAGTCAGACACCATACGGGGGGAGTCAGAGATCGTACGGCGGGAGTCAGAGATCGTACGGGGGGAGTCAGAGATCGTACGGGGGGAGTCAGAGATCGTGCTCGGGGAGTCAGAGATCGTATGGGGGGAGTCAGTGATCGTACGGGTGGTAGTCAGACATCGATCGGGAGGAATGTAAGATCATACGGGGAGAGTCAGAGATCGTACGGGGGTAGTCAGAGATCGTACGGCGGGAGTCAGAGATCGTACGGGGGGAGTTAGAGATCGTACGGGGGGTAGTCAGAGATCGCACGCGGGGAGTCAGAGATCGTACGTGGGGAGTCAGAGATAGTACGGCGGGGAGTCAGAGATCGTACGGGGGGAGTCAGAGATCGTACGGGGGGAGTCAGAGATCGTACGGGGGGAGTCAGACATCGTACGGGGGGAGTCAGAGATCGTACGGCGGGAGTCAGAGATCGTTTGGGGGGAGTCAGAGGTCGTACGGGGAAAGTCAGAGGTCGTACGGGGAGAGTCAGAGATCGTACGGGGGAATCACAGATCGTACGGGGGAAGTCAGAGATCGTACGGGGGGAGTCAGAGATCGTACTTGGAGGAGTCAGAGATAGTACGGCGGGGAGTCAGAGATCGTACGTGGAGAATCAGAGATCGTAAGGGGGGAGTCAGAGATTGTACGTGGGGAGTCAGAAATCGATCGGGGGGAGTCAGAGATTGTACGGGGGGTGTCAGACATCGTACGGAGGGAGTCAGAGATCGTACGGGGGGAGTCAGACATCGATCGGGGGGGAGTCAGAGATCGTACGGGGGGAGTCAGAGATCGTACAGGGAGGAGTCAGAGATCGTGGGGGAGAGTCAGAGATCGTACGGGGAGAATCAGAGATCGTAGGGGGGAGTCAGAGATCGTACGGGGGAGTCAGAGATCGTAAGGGGGGAGTCAGACATCGTACGGTGGGCGTCAGTGATCGTACGGGGGGAGTCAGAGATCTTACAGGGAGGAGTCAGAGATCGTACGTGGGGAGTCAGAGATTGTATGGGGGAAGTCAGTGATCGTACCGGGGGAGCCAGTGATCGTACAGTGGGTGTCAGAGATCGTACGGGGAGAGTCAGAGATCGTACGTGGGGAGTCAGAGATCATAAGGGTGGAGTCAGAGATCGTAAGGGTGGAGTCAGACATCGTACGGGGGGAGTCAGTGATCGTACGGGGGGAGTCAGAGATCTTACAGGGTGGAGTCAGAGATCGTACAGGGAGGAGTCAGAGATCGTAAAGGGAGAGTCAGAGATCGTACGGGGAGAGTCAGAGATCGTACTGGGGTGGAGTCATAGATCGTACGGGGGGAGTCAGAGATCGTACGGGGGGAGTCAGAGATCGTACTGGGGTGGAGTCATAGATCGTACGGGGGGAGTCAGAGATCGTACGGGGGTGTCAGACAACGTACGGCGGGAGTCAGAGATCGTACGGGTGGAGTTAGAGATCCTACGGGGGGGAGTCAGAGATCGCACGGGGGGGGTCAGAGATCGTGCTCGGGGAGTCAGAGATCGTACGGGGCGAGTCAGAGATCGTACGGAGAGAGTCAGAGATCGTACGGGGGGAGTCAGAAATCGATCGGGGGGAGTCAGAGATTGTACGGGGGGTGTCAGACATCGTACGGAGGGAGTCAGAGATCGTACGGGGGGAGTCAGACATCGATCGGGGGGGAGTCAGAGATCGTACGGGGGGAGTCAGAGATCGTACAGGGAGGAGTCAGAGTTCGTGGGGGAGAGTCAGAGATCGTACGGGGAGAATCAGAGATCGTAGGGGGAGAGTCAGAAATCGTACGGGGAGAGTCAGAGATCCTACGGGGGGAAGTCAGAGATCCTACGGGGGGAGTCAGAGATCGTACGGGGGAGTCAGAGATCGTAAGGGGGGAGTCAGACATCGTACGGTGGGCGTCAGTGATCGTACGGGGGGAGTCAGAGATCTTACAGGGAGGAGTCAGAGATCGTACGGGGGGAGTCAGAGATTGTACGGGGGAAGTCAGTGATCGTACCGGGGGAGCCAGTGATCGTACAGGGGGTGTCAGAGATCGTACGGGGAGAGTCAGAGATCATACGGGGGGAGTCAGAGATCATAAGGGTGGAGTCAGAGATCGTAAGGGTGGAGTCAGACATCGTACGGGGGGAGTCAGTGATCGTACGGGGGGAGTCAGAGATCTTACAGGGTGGAGTCAGAGATCGTACAGGGAGGAGTCAGAGATCGTAAAGGGAGAGTCAGAGATCGTACGGGGAGAGTCAGAGATCGTACTGGGGTGGAGTCATAGATCGTACGGGGGGAGTCAGAGATCGTACGGGGGTGTCAGACAACGTACGGCGGGAGTCAGAGATCGTACGGGTGGAGTTAGAGATCCTACGGGGGGGAGTCAGAGATCGCACGGGGGGGGTCAGAGATCGTGCTCGGGGAGTCAGAGATCGTACGGGGCGAGTCAGAGATCGTACGGAGAGAGTCAGAGATCGTACGGGGGGAGTCAGACATCGATCGGGGGGAGTCAGATATTGTACGGGGGGTGTCAGAGATCGTACGGGGGAGTCAGAGATCATACGGGGGGAGTCAGAGATCATACGGGAGGAGTCAGACACCGTACTGGGGGAGTCAGAGATCGTACGGCGGGAGTCAGAGATCGTACGGGGAGAGTTAGATATCGTGCTCAGGGAGTCAGAGATCGTACGGGGCGAGTCAGAGATCGTGTGGGGAGAGTCAGAGATCATACGGGGGGAGTCAGACATCGATCGGGGGGAGTCAGATATTGTACGGGGGGTGTCAGAGATCGTACGGGGAGAGTCAGAGATTATACGGGGGGAGTCAGGGATCGTATGTGGGGAGTCAGACATCGATCGGGGGGAGTCAGAGATCGTACGGGGGGAGTCAGAGATCGTGCTCGGGGAGTCAGAGAATGTACGGGGATCAGCCATAGATCGTATGGGGAGAGTCAGAGATTGTACGGGGAGAGTCAGAGATCGTACGGGGGGAGTCAGAGATCGTACATGGAGGAGTCAGAGATCGTAGGGGGGTGTCAGAGATCGTACGGGGAGAGTCAGAGATCGTACGCGGGGAGTCAGAGATCGTACGGCGGGAGTCAGAGATCGTTCGGGGGGAGTCAGAGGTCGTACGGGGAGAGTCAGAGATCGTACGGGGGGAGTCAGAGATCGTACGGGGGGGATCAGAGATCGTACGGGGGCACTCAGAGATCGTAGGGGCGAGTCAGAGATTGTACGGGGAGAGTCAGAGATCGTCCGGGGGGAGTCAGAGATCATGCTCGGGGAGTCAGAGATCGTACGGGGATGAGCCATAGATTGTATGGGGGGAGTCAGAGATCGTACAGGGAGAGTCAGAGATCGTACGGGGGGGAGTCAGAGATCGTACGGGGGGGAGTCAGACATCGATCGGGGGGAGTCAGAGATCGTACGGGGGGAGTCAGAGATCGTACAGGGAGGAGTCAGAGATTGTAGGGGAGAGTCAGAAATCGTACGGGGAGAGTCAGAGATCGTAAGGGTGGAAGTCAGAGATCCTACGGGGGGGAGTCAGAGATCATACAGGGGGGAGTCAGACATGTCACAGGGGGAGTCAGAGATCGTACGGGGAGAGTCAGAGATCGTACGTGGGGAGTCAGACATCGATCGGGGGGAGTCAGAGATTGTACGGGGGGTGTCAGAGATCGTACGGAGGGAGTCAGACACCGTACGGGGGGAGTCAGAGATCGTACGGCGGGAGTCAGGGATCGTACGGGGAGAGTCAGAGATCGTATGGGGGGAGTCAGTGATCTTATGGGGAGAGTCAGACATCGTACGGGGGAGTCAGAGATCATACGGGGGGAGTCAGAGATCATACGGGGGGAGTCAGACACCGTACGGGGGGAGTCAGAGATCGTACGGCGGGAGTCAGAGATCGTACGGGGAGAGTTAGATATCGTGCTCGGGGAGTCAGAGATCGTACGGGGCGAGTCAGAGATCGTGTGGGGAGAGTCAGAGATCATACGGGGGGAGTCAGACATCGATCGGGGGGAGTCAGATATTGTACGGGGGGTGTCAGAGATCGTACGGGGAGAGTCAGAGATTATACGGGGGGAGTCAGGGATCGTATGTGGGGAGTCAGACATCGATCGGGGGGAGTCAGAGATCGTACGGGGGGAGTCAGAGATCGTGCTCGGGGAGTCAGAGAATGTACGGGGATCAGCCATAGATTGTATGGGGGGAGTCAGAGATTGTACGGGGAGAGTCAGAGATCGTACGGGGGGAGTCAGAGATCGTACATGGAGGAGTCAGAGATCATAAGGGGGGAGTCAGAGATCGTACTTGGGGAGTCAGACATCGATCGGGGGAAGTCAGAGATTGTGCGGGGGGAGTCAGAGATTGTGCGGGGGGAGTCAGACACCGTACGGGGGGAGTCAGAGATCGTACGGCGGGAGTCAGAGATCGTACGGGGGGAGTCAGAGATCGCACGGGGGGAGTCAGAGATCGTGCTCGGGGAGTCAGAGATCGTATGGGGGGAGTAAGTGATCGTACGGGTGGTAGTCAGACATCGATCGGGAGGAATGTAAGATCATACGGGGAGAGTCAGAGATCGTACGGGGGAGTCAGAGATCGTACGGGGGGAGTCAGAGATTGTGCGGGGGGAGTCAGACACCGTACGGGGGGAGTCAGAGATCGTACGGCGGGAGTCAGAGATCGTACGGGGGGAGTCAGAGATCGCACGGGGGGAGTCAGAGATTGTGCTCGGGGAGTCAGAGATCGTATGGGGGGAGTCAGTGATCGTACGGGTGGTAGTCAGACATCGATCGGGAGGAATGTAAGATCATACGGGGAGAGTCAGAGATCGTACGGGGGTAGTCAGAGATCGTACGGCGGGAGTCAGAGATCGTACGGGGGGAGTTAGAGATCCTACGGGGGGTAGTCAGAGATCGCACGCGGGGAGTCAGAGATCGTGCTCGGGGAGTCAGAGATCGTACGGGGGGAGTCAGAGATTGTACGGGGGGTGTCAGAGATCGTACGGGGGGAGTCAGACACCGTACGGGGGGAGTCAGAGATCGTACGGCGGGAGTCAGAGATTGTACGGGGGGAGTCAGAGATCCTACGGGGGAGTCAGAGATCGCACGGGGGGAGTCAGAGATCGTGCTCGTGGAGTCAGTGATCGTACGGTGGGGGAGTCAGACATCGATCGGGGGGTATGTAAGATCATACAGGGAGAGTCAGAGATCGTACGGAGGGGAGTCAGAGATCGTATGGGGGGAGTCAGAGATTGTACGGGGAGAGTCAGAGATCGTACAGGGTGGAGTCAGAGATCGTATGGGGGGAGTCAGAGATCGTGTTCGGGGAGTCAGAGATTGTACGGGGATGAGCCATAGATCGTATGGGGAGAGTCAGAGATTGTACGGGGAGAGTCAGAGATCGTACGGGGGGAGTCAGAGATCGTACATGGAGGAATCAGAGATCGTAGCGGGGTGTCAGAGATCGTACGGGGAGAGTCAGAGATCGTACGGGGGAAGGTCAGAGATCGTACGGTGGGGAGTCAGAGATCGTACGGGGGGAGTCAGACATCGTACGGGGGGGATCATAGATCGTACGGGGGCACTCAGAGATCGTAGGGGCGAGTCAGAGATTGTACAGGGAGAGTCAGAGATCGTCCGGGGGAGTCAGAGATCGTGCTCGGGGATTCAGAGATCGTACGGGGATGAGCCATAGATTGTATGGGGGGAGTCAGAGATCGTACAGGGAGAGTCAGAGATCGTACGGGGGGGAGTCAGAGATCGTACAGGGGGAGTCAGACATCGTACGGGGGGAGTCAGAGATCGTACGGGAGGAGTCAGAGATCGTACAGGGAGGAGTCAGAGATTGTAGGGGGAGAGTCAGAAATCGTACGGGGAGAGTCAGAGATCGTAAGGGTGGAAGTCAGAGATCCTACGGGGGGGAGTCAGAGATCATACAGGGGGGAGTCAGACATGTCACAGGGGGAGTCAGAGATCGTACGGGGGGAGTCAGAGATCGTACGTGGGGAGTCAGACATCGATCGGGGGGAGTCAGAGATTGTACGGGGGGTGTCAGAGATCGTACGGGGGGAGTCAGACACCGTACGGGGGGAGTCAGAGTTCGTACGGCGGGAGTCAGAGATCGTATGGGGGGAGTCAGTGATCATACGGGGGGAGTTAGACACCGTACGGGGGGAGTCAGAGATCGTACGGCGGGAGTGAGAGATCGTACGGGGAGAGTTAGATATCGTGCTCGGGGAGTCAGAGATCGTACGGGGCGAGTCAGAGATCGTGTGGGGAGAGTCAGAGATCATACGGGGGGAGTCAGACATCGATCGGTCGGAGTCAGATATTGTACGGGGTGTGTCAGAGATCGTACGGGGAGAGTCAGAGATTATACGGGAGGAGTCAGGGATCGTATGTGGGGAGTCAGACATCGATCGGGGGGAGTCAGAGATCGTACGGGGGGAGTCAGAGATCGTGCTCGGGGAGTCAGAGAATGTACGGGGATCAGCCATAGATTGTATGGGGGGCAGTCAGAGATTGTACGGGGAGAGTCAGAGATCGTACGGGGGGAGTCAGAGATCGTACATGGAGGAGTCAGAGATCATAAGGGGGGAGTCAGAGATCGTACTTGGGGAGTCAGACATCGATCGGGGGAAGTCAGAGATTGTGCGGGGGGAGTCAGAGATTGTGCGGGGGGAGTCAGACACCGTACGGGGGGAGTCAGAGATCGTACGGCGGGAGTCAGAGATCGTACGGGGGGAGTCAGAGATCGCACGGGGGGAGTCAGAGATCGTGCTCGGGGAGTCAGAGATCGTATGGGGGGAGTAAGTGATCGTACGGGTGGTAGTCAGACATCGATCGGGAGGAATGTAAGATCATACGGGGAGAGTCAGAGATCGTACGGGGGAGTCAGAGATCGTACGGGGGGAGTCAGAGATTGTGCGGGGGGAGTCAGACACCGTACGGGGGGAGTCAGAGATCGTACGGCGGGAGTCAGAGATCGTACGGGGGGAGTCAGAGATCGCACGGGGGGAGTCAGAGATCGTGCTCGGGGAGTCAGAGATCGTATGGGGGGAGTCAGTGATCGTACGGCGGGAGTCAGAGATCGTACGGGGGGAGTTAGAGATCCTACGGGGGGTAGTCAGAGATCGCACGCGGGGAGTCAGAGATCGTGCTCGGGGAGTCAGAGATCGTACGGGGGGAGTCAGAGATTGTACGGGGGGTGTCAGAGATCGTACGGGGGGAGTCAGACACCGTACGGGGGGAGTCAGAGATCGTACGGCGGGAGTCAGAGATTGTACGGGGGGAGTCAGAGATCCTACGGGGGAGTCAGAGATCGCACGGGGGGAGTCAGAGATCGTGCTCGTGGAGTCAGTGATCGTACGGTGGGGGAGTCAGACATCGATCGGGGGGTATGTAAGATCATACAGGGAGAGTCAGAGATCGTACAGGGTGGAGTCAGAGATCGTATGGGGGGAGTCAGAGATCGTGTTCGGGGAGTCAGAGATTGTACGGGGATGAGCCATAGATCGTATGGGGAGAGTCAGAGATTGTACGGGGAGAGTCAGAGATCGTACGGGGGGAGTCAGAGATCGTACATGGAGGAATCAGAGATCGTAGCGGGGTGTCAGAGATCGTACGGGGAGAGTCAGAGATCGTACGGGGGAAGGTCAGAGATCGTACGGTGGGGAGTCAGAGATCGTACGGGGGGAGTCAGACATCGTACGGGGGGGATCATAGATCGTACGGGGGCACTCAGAGATCGTAGGGGCGAGTCAGAGATTGTACAGGGAGAGTCAGAGATCGTCCGGGGGAGTCAGAGATCGTGCTCGGGGATTCAGAGATCGTACGGGGATGAGCCATAGATTGTATGGGGGGAGTCAGAGATCGTACAGGGAGAGTCAGAGATCGTACGGGGGGGAGTCAGAGATCGTACAGGGGGAGTCAGACATCGTACGGGGGGAGTCAGAGATCGTACGGGAGGAGTCAGAGATCGTACAGGGAGGAGTCAGAGATTGTAGGGGGAGAGTCAGAAATCGTACGGGGAGAGTCAGAGATCGTAAGGGTGGAAGTCAGAGATCCTACGGGGGGGAGTCAGAGATCATACAGGGGGGAGTCAGACATGTCACAGGGGGAGTCAGAGATCGTACGGGGGGAGTCAGAGATCGTACGTGGGGAGTCAGAGATCGTACGGGGGGAGTCAGAGATCGTACATGGAGGAATCAGAGATCGTAGCGGGGTGTCAGAGATCGTACGGGGAGAGTCAGAGATCGTACGGGGGAAGGTCAGAGATCGTACGGTGGGGAGTCAGAGATCGTACGGGGGGGATCATAGATCGTACGGGGGCACTCAGAGATCGTAGGGGCGAGTCAGAGATTGTACAGGGAGAGTCAGAGATCGTCCGGGGGAGTCAGAGATCGTGCTCGGGGATTCAGAGATCGTACGGGGATGAGCCATAGATTGTATGGGGGGAGTCAGAGATCGTACAGGGAGAGTCAGAGATCGTACGGGGGGGAGTCAGAGATCGTACAGGGGGAGTCAGACATCGTACGGGGGGAGTCAGAGATCGTACGGGGGGAGTCAGAGATCGTACAGGGAGGAGTCAGAGATTGTAGGGGGAGAGTCAGAAATCGTACGGGGAGAGTCAGAGATCGTAAGGGTGGAAGTCAGAGATCCTACGGGGGGGAGTCAGAGATCATACAGGGGGGAGTCAGACATGTCACAGGGGGAGTCAGAGATCGTACGGGGGGAGTCAGAGATCGTACGTGGGGAGTCAGACATCGATCGGGGGGAGTCAGAGATTGTACGGGGGGTGTCAGAGATCGTACGGGGGGAGTCAGACACCGTACGGGGGGAGTCAGAGTTCGTACGGCGGGAGTCAGAGATCGTATGGGGGGAGTCAGTGATCTTATGGGGAGAGTCAGACATCGTACGGGGGAGTCAGAGATCATACGGGGGGAGTCAGAGATCATACGGGGGGAGTTAGACACCGTACGGGGGGAGTCAGAGATCGTACGGCGGGAGTGAGAGATCGTACGGGGAGAGTTAGATATCGTGCTCGGGGAGTCAGAGATCGTACGGGGCGAGTCAGAGATCGTGTGGGGAGAGTCAGAGATCATACGGGGGGAGTCAGACATCGATCGGTCGGAGTCAGATATTGTACGGGGGGTGTCAGAGATCGTACGGGGAGAGTCAGAGATTATACGGGAGGAGTCAGGGATCGTATGTGGGGAGTCAGACATCGATCGGGGGGAGTCAGAGATCGTACGGGGGGAGTCAGAGATCGTGCTCGGGGAGTCAGAGAATGTACGGGGATCAGCCATAGATTGTATGGAGGGCAGTCAGAGATTGTACGGGGAGAGTCAGAGATCGTACGGGGGGAGTCAGAGATCGTACATGGAGGAGTCAGAGATCATAAGGGGGGAGTCAGAGATCGTACTTGGGGAGTCAGACATCGATCGGGGGAAGTCAGAGATTGTGCGGGGGGAGTCAGAGATTGTGCGGGGGGAGTCAGACACCGTACGGGACGAGTCAGAGATCGTACGGCGGGAGTCAGAGATCGTACGGGGGGAGTCGGAGATCCTACGGGGGGAGTCGGAGATCGCACGGGGGGAGTCAGAGATCGTGCTCGGGGAGTCAGAGATCGTATGGGGGGAGTCAGTGATCGTACGGGGGGGTAGTCAGACATCGATCGGGAGGAATGTAAGATCATACGGGGAGAGTCAGAGATCGTACGGGGGAGTCAGAGATCGTACGGGGGGAGTCAGAGATCGTACGGGGGGGAGTCAGACACCGTACGGAGGGAATCAGAGATCGTACGGCGGGAGTCAGAGATCGTACGGGGGGAGTTAGAGATCCTACGGGGGGTAGTCAGAGATCGCACGGGGGGAGTCAGAGATCGTGCTCGGGGAGTCAGAGATTGTACGGGGGGAGTCAGAGATTGTACGGGGGGTGTCAGAGATCGTACGGGGGGAGTCAGACACCATACGGGGGGAGTCAGAGATCGTACGGCGGGAGTCAGAGATTGTACGGGGGGAGTCAGAGATCCTACGGGGGAGTCAGAGATCGCACGGGGGGAGTCAGAGATCGTGCTCGTGGAGTCAGTGATCGTACGGTGGGGGAGTCAGACATCGATCGGGGGGAATGTAAGATCATACGGGGAGAGTCAGAGATCGTACGGGGGGGAGTCAGAGATCGTATGGGGGGAGTCAGAGGTTGTACGGGGAGAGTGAGAGATCGTACAGGGGGGAGTCAGAGATCGTATGGGGGGAGTCAGAGATTGTACGGGGAGAGTCAGAGATCGTACAGGGTGGAGTCAGAGATCGTATGGGGGGAGTCAGAGATCGTGCTCGGGGAGTCAGAGAATGTACGGGAATGAGCCATAGATCGTATGGGGAGAGTCAGAGATTGTACCGGGAGAGTCAGAGATTGTACGGGGGGAGTCAGAGATCATACGGTGGTGTCAGAGATCGTACGGGGGGAGTCAGACATCGTACGGGGGGAGTCAGAGATCGTTTGGGGGGAGTCAGAGATCGTTCGGGGGGATTCAGAGGTCGTACGGGGAGAGTCAGAGATCGTACGGGGGAATCACAGACCGTACGGGGGGAGTCAGAGATCGTACGGGGGGAGTCAGAGATCGTACGTGGGGAGTCAGAGATCGATCGGTGGGAATCTAAGATCGTACGGGGGGAGTCAGACATCGATCGGGGGGAGTCAGAGATCGTACGGGGGGAGTCAGAGATCGTGCTCGGGGAGTCAGAGAATGTACGGGGATCAGCCATAGATTGTATGGGGGGAGTCAGAGATTGTACGGGGAGAGTCAGAGATCGTACGGGGGGAGTCAGAGATCGTACATGGAGGAGTCAGAGATCATAAGGGGGGAGTCAGAGATCGTACTTGGGGAGTCAGACATCGATCGGGGGAAGTCAGAGATTGTGCGGGAGGAGTCAGACACCGTACGGGGGGAGTCAGAGATCGTACGGGGGGAGTCAGAGATCGTACGGGGGGAGTCAGAGATCCTACGGGGGGAGTCAGAGATCGCACGGGGGGAGTCAGAGATCGTGCTCGGGGAGTCAGAGATCGTACGGGGGGGTAGTCAGACATCGATCGGGAGGAATGTAAGATCATACGGGGAGAGTCAGAGATCGTACGGGGGGAGTCAGAGATCGTACGGGGGGAGTCAGACACCGTACGGGGGGAGTCAGAGATCGTACGGCGGGAGTCAGAGATCGTACGGGGGGAGTTAGAGATCCTACGGGGGGTAGTCAGAGATCGCACGGGGGGAGTCAGAGATCGTGCTCGGGGAGTCAGAGATCGTACGGTGGGGGAGTCAGACATCGATCGGGGGGGAATGTAAGATCATACGG
This sequence comes from Pristiophorus japonicus, assembly GCF_044704955.1. Taxonomy (NCBI): domain Eukaryota; kingdom Metazoa; phylum Chordata; class Chondrichthyes; family Pristiophoridae; genus Pristiophorus; species Pristiophorus japonicus. Next base: position 20,831,783 of record NC_091987.1, on the reverse strand, counting down.
GGAGAGTCAGAGATCGTACGGGGGGAGTCAGAGATCGTATGGGGGGAGTCAGAGATTGTACGGGGAGAGTCAGAGATCGTACAGGGTGGAGTCAGAGATCGTATGTGGGGAGTCAGAGATCGTGCTCGGGGAGTCAGAGATTGTACGGGGATGAGCCATAGATCGTATGGGGGGAGTCAGAGATTGTACCGGGAGAGTCAGAGATTGTACGGGGAGAGTCAGAGATCGTACGGGGGGAGTCAGAGATCGTACATGGAGGAGTCAGAGATCGTAGGGGGGTGTCAGAGATCGTACGGGGAGAGTCAGAGATCGTACGGGGGAAGGTCAGAGATCGTACGGTGGGGAGTCAGAGATCGTACGGGGGTGAGTCAGAGATCGTACGGGGGGAGTCAGAGATCGTACGAGGGTGTCAGAGATCGTACGGGGGGAGTCAGACATCGTACGGGGGGAGTCAGAGATCGTACGGCGGGAGTCAGAGATCGTTCGGGGGGAGTCAGAGGTCGTACGGGGAGAGTCAGAGATCGTACGGGGGAATCACAGATCGTACGGGGGGAGTCAGAGATCGTACGGGGGGAGTCAGAGATCGTACGGGGGGGATCAGACATCGTACGGGGGGGATCAGAGATCGTAGGGGCGAGTCAGAGATTGTACGGGGAGAGTCAGAGATCGTCCGGGGGGAGTCAGAGATCGTGCTCGGGGAGTCAGAGATCGTACGGGGATGAGCCATAGATTGTATGGAGGAAGTCAGAGATTGTACGGGGAGAGTCAGAGATCGTATGGGGGGAGTCAGAGATCGTACATGGAGGAGTCAGAGATCGTACGGCGGGGAGTCAGAGATCTTACGTGGAGAATCAAAGATCGTAAGGGGGGAGTCAGAGATCGTACGTGGTGAGTCAGAAATCGATCGGGGGGAGTCAGAGATTGTACGAGGGGTGTCAGACATCGTACGGGGGGAGTCAGAGATCGTACGGGGGGCGTCAGACATCGATCGGGGGGAGTCAGAGATCGATCGTGGGGAGTCAGAGATCGTACGGGGGGAGTCAGAGATCGTACAGGGAGGAGTCAGAGATTGTAGGGGGAGAGTCAGAAATCGTACGGGCGGAGTCAGAGATCGTAAGGGTGGAAGTCAGAGATCCTACGGGGGGGAGTCAGAGATCATACAGGGGGGAGTCAGACATGTCACAGGGGGAGTCAGAGATTGTACGGGGGGAGTCAGAGATCGTACGTGGGGAGTCAGACATCGATCGGGGGGAGTCAGAGATTGTACGGGGGGTGTCAGAGATCGTACGGGGGGAGTCAGACACCGTACGGGGGGAGTCAGAGATCGTACGGCGGGAGTCAGAGATCGTACGGGGGGAGTCAGAGCTCCTACGGGGGGAGTCAGATATCGCACGGGGGGAGTCAGAGATCGTGCTCGTGGAGTCAGTGATCGTACGGTGAGCGAGTCAGACATCGATCGGGGGGAATGTAAGATCATACGGGGAGAGTCAGAGATCGTACGGGGGGAGTCAGAGATCGTATGGGGGGAGTCAGAGATTGTACGGGGAGAGTCAGAGATCGTACAGGGTGGAGTCAGAGATCGTATGGGGGGAGTCAGAGATCGTACATGGAGGAGTCAGAGATCGTAGGGGGGTGTCAGAGATCGTACGTGGAGAATCAGAGATCGTACGGGGGAAGGTCAGAGATTGTACGTGGGGAGTCAGAAATCGATCGGGGGGAATGTAAGATCATACGGGGAGAGTCAGAGATCGTACAGGGTGGAGTCAGAGATCGTGCTCGGGGAGTCAGAGATTGTACGGGGATGAGCCATCGATCCTATGGGGGGAGTCAAAGATTGTACGGGGAGAGTCAGAGATTGTACGGGGAGAGTCAGAGATCGAACGGGGGGAGTCAGAGATCGTACATGGAGGAGTCAGAGATTGTAGGGGGGTGTCAGAGATCGTACGGGGAGAGTCAGAGATCGTACGGGGGAAGGTCAGAGATCGTACGGTGGGGAGTCAGAGATCGTACGGGGGGAGTCAGAGATCGTACGGGGGGAGTCAGACATCGTACGGGGAGAGTCAGAGATCGTACGGGGGAATCACAGATCGTACGGGGGGAGTCAGAGATCATACGGGGGGAGTCAGACATCGTAAGGGGGGGATCAGAGATCGGACGGGGGCACTCAGAGATCGTACGGGGGGAGTCAGAGATTGTACGGGGAGAGTCAGAGATCGTCCGGGGGGAGTCAGAGATCGTGCTCGGGGAGTCAGAGATCGTATGGGGATGAGCCATAGATCGTATGGGGGGAGTCAGAGATTGTACGGGGAGAGTCAGAGATCGTATGGGGGGAGTCAGAGATCGTACGTGGGGAGTCAGAGATAGTACGGCGGGGAGTCAGAGATCGTACGGGGGGAGTCAGAGATCGTACGGAGGGAGTCAGACATCGTACGGGGGGAGTCAGAGATCGTACGGCGGGAGTCAGAGATCGTTTGGGGGGAGTCAGAGGTCGTACGGGGAGAGTCAGAGGTCGTACGGGGAGAGTCAGAGATCGTACGGGGGAATCACAGACCGTACGGGGGGAGTCAGAGATCGTACGGGGGGAGTCAGAGATCGTACGTGGGGAGTCAGAGATCGATCGGTGGGAATCTAAGATCGTACGGGGGGAGTCAGACATCGATCGGGGGGGAATGTAAGATCATACGGGGAGAGTCAGAGATCGTACGGGGGGAGTCAGAGATCGTATGGGGGGAGTCAGAGATTGTACGGGGAGAGTCAGAGATCGTGCAGGGTGGAGTCAGAGATCGTATGTGGGGAGTCAGAGATCGTGCTCGGGGAGTCAGAGATTGTACGGGGATGAGCCATAGATCGTATGGGGGGAGTCAGAGATTGTACCGGGAGAGTCAGAGATTGTACGGGGAGAGTCAGAGATCGTACGGGGGGAGTCAGAGATCGTACATGGAGGAGTCAGAGATCGTAGGGGGGTGTCAGAGATCGTACGGGGGTGTCAGAGATTGTACGGTGGGAGTCAGACATCGTACGGGGGGAGTCAGAGATCGTACGGCGGGAGTCAGAGATCGTTCGGGGGGAGTCAGAGGTCGTACGGGGAGAGTCAGAGATCGTACGGGGGAATCACAGATCGTACGGGGGGAGTCAGAGATCGTACGGGGGGAGTCAGAGATCGTACGGGGGGGATCAGACATCGTACGGGGGGGATCAGAGATCGTAGGGGCGAGTCAGAGATTGTACGGGGAGAGTCAGAGATCGTCCGGGGGGAGTCAGAGATCGTGCTCGGGGAGTCAGAGATCGTACGGGGATGAGCCATAGATTGTATGGAGGGAGTCAGAGATTGTACGGGGAGAGTCAGAGATCGTATGGGGGGAGTCAGAGATCGTACATGGAGGAGTCAGAGATCGTACGGCGGGGAGTCAGAGATCTTACGTGGAGAATCAAAGATCGTAAGGGGGGAGTCAGAGATCGTACGTGGTGAGTCAGAAATCGATCGGGGGGAGTCAGAGATTGTACGGGGGGTGTCAGACATCGTACGGGGGGAGTCAGAGATCGTACGGGGGGCGTCAGACATCGATCGGGGGGAGTCAGAGATCGATCGTGGGGAGTCAGAGATCGTACGGGGGGAGTCAGAGATCGTACAGGGAGGAGTCAGAGATTGTAGGGGGAGAGTCAGAAATCGTACGGGCGGAGTCAGAGATCGTAAGGTTGGAAGTCAGAGATCCTACGGGGGGGAGTCAGAGATCATACAGGGGGGAGTCAGACATGTCACAGGGGGAGTCAGAGATCGTACGGGGGGAGTCAGAGATCGTACGTGGGGAGTCAGACATCGATCGGGGGGAGTCAGAGATTGTACGGGGGGTGTCAGAGATCGTACGGGGGGAGTCAGACACCGTACGGGGGGAGTCAGAGATCGTACGGCGGGAGTCAGAGATCGTACGGGGGGAGTCAGAGCTCCTACGGGGGGAGTCAGATATCGCACGGGGGGAGTCAGAGATCGTGCTCGTGGAGTCAGTGATCGTACGGTGAGCGAGTCAGACATCGATCGGGGGGAATGTAAGATCATACGGGGAGAGTCAGAGATCGTACGGGGGGAGTCAGAGATCGTATGGGGGGAGTCAGAGATTGTACGGGGAGAGTCAGAGATCGTACAGGGTGGAGTCAGAGATCGTACGGGGGGAGTCAGAGATCGTACGGGGAGAGTCAGAGATCGTACGGGGGGAGTCAGAGATCGTACGGGGGAAGGTCAGAGATCGTACGGGGGTGAGTCAGAGATCGTACGGGGGGAGTCAGAGATCGTACGGGGGGAGTCAGAGCTCCTACGGGGGGAGTCAGAGATCGCACGGGGGGAGTCAGAGATCGTGCTCGTGGAGTCAGTGATCGTACGGTGAGGGAGTCAGACATCGATCGGGGGGAATGTAAGATCATACGGGGAGAGTCAGAGATCGTACAGGGTGGAGTCAGAGATCGTGCTCGGGGAGTCAGAGATTGTACGGGGATGAGCCATCGATCGTATGGGGGGAGTCAAAGATTGTACGGGGAGAGTCAGAGATTGTACGGGGAGAGTCAGGGATCGTACGGGGGGAGTCAGAGATCGTACATGGAGGAGTCAGAGATCGTAGGGGGGTGTCAGAGATCGTACGGGGAGAGTCAGAGATCGTACGGGGAAAGGTCAGAGATCGTACGGTGGGGAGTCAGAGATCGTACGGGGAGAGTCAGAGATCGTACGGGGAGAGTCAGAGATCGTACGGGGAGAGTCAGAGATCGTACGGGGAAAGGTCAGAGATCGTACGGTGGGGAGTCAGAGATCGTACGGGGGGAGTCAGAGATCGTACGGCGGGAGTCAGAGATCGTACGGGGGGAGTCAGAGCTCCTACGGGGGGAGTCAGATATCGCACGGGGGGAGTCAGAGATCGTGCTCGTGGAGTCAGTGATCGTACGGTGAGCGAGTCAGACACCGATCGGGGGGAATGTAAGATCATACGGGGAGAGTCAGAGATCGTACGGGGGGAGTCAGAGATCGTATGGGGGGAGTCAGAGATTGTACGGGGAGAGTCAGAGATCGTACAGGGTGGAGTCAGAGATCGTATGGGGGGAGTCAGAGATCGTGCTCGGGGAGTCAGACATTGTACGGGGATGAGCCATAGATCGTATTGGGGGAGTCAGAGATTGTACGGGGAGAGTCAGAGATTGTACGGGGAGAGTCAGAGATCGTACGAGGGGAGTCAGAGATCGTACATGGAGGAGTCAGAGATCATAGGGGGGTGTCAGAGATCGTACGGGGAGAGTCAGAGATCGTACGGGGGAAGGTCAGAGATCGTACGGGGGTGAGTCAGAGATCGTACGGGGGGAGTCAGAGATTGTACGGGGAGAGTCAGAGATTGTACGGGGAGAGTCAGAGATCGTACGGGGGGAGTCAGAGATCGTACATGGAGGAGTCAGAGATCGTAGGGGCGTGTCAGAGATCGTACGGGGAGAGTCAGAGATCGTACGGGGGAAGGTCAGAGATCGTACGGTGGGGAGTCAGAGATCGTACGGGGGGAGTCAGAGATCGTACGGGGGGAGTCAGACATCGTACGGGGGGAGTCAGAGATCGTACGGCGGGAGTCAGAGATCGTTTGGGGGGAGTCAGAGGTCGTACGGGGAGAGTCAGAGGTCGTACGGGGAGAGTCAGAGATCGTACGGGGGAATCACAGATCGTACGGGGGGAGTCAGAGATCGTACGGGGGGAGTCAGACATCGTAAGGGGGGATCAGAGATCGGACGGGGGCACTCAGAGATCGTACGGGGGGAGTCAGAGATTGTACGGGGAGAGTCAGAGATCGTCCGGGGGGAGTCAGAGATCGTGCTCGGGGAGTCAGAGATCGTATGGGGATGAGCCATAGATCGTATGGGGGGAGTCAGAGATTGTACGGGGAGAGTCAGAGATTGTACGGGGAGAGTCAGAGATCGTACGTGGAGGAGTCAGAGATCGTAGGGGGGTGTCAGAGATCGTACGGGGAGAGTCAGAGATCGTACGGGGGAAGGTCAGAGATCGTACGGTGGGGAGTCAGAGATCGTACGGGGGGAGTCAGAGATCGTACGGGGGGAGTCAGACATCGTACGGGGGGAGTCAGAGATCGTACGGCGGGAATCAGAGATCGTTTGGGGGGAGTCAGAGGTCGTACGGGGAGAGTCAGAGGTCGTACGGGGAGAGTCAGAGATCGTACGGGGGAATCACAGATCGTACGGGGGGAGTCAGAGATCGTACGGGGGGAGTCAGACATCGTAACGGGGGGATCAGAGATCGGACGGGGGCACTCAGAGATCGTACGGGGGGAGTCAGAGATTGTACGGGGAGAGTCAGAGATCGTCCGGGGGGAGTCAGAGATCGTGCTCGGGGAGTCAGAGATCGTATGGGGATGAGCCATAGATCGTATGGGGGGAGTCAGAGATTGTACGGGGAGAGTCAGAGATCGTACGGGGGGAGTCAGAGATCGTACGTGGGGAGTCAGAGCTAGTACGGCGGGGAGTCAGAGATCGTACGGGGGGAGTCAGAGATCGTACGGGAAGAGTCAGAGATCGTACGGGGGGAGTCAGACATCGTACGGGGGGAGTCAGAGATCGTACGGCGGGAGTCAGAGATCGTTTGGGGGGAGTCAGAGGTCGTACGGGGAGAGTCAGAGGTCGTACGGGGAGAGTCAGAGATCGTACGGGGGAATCACAGATCGTACGGGGGGAGTCAGAGATCGTACGGGGGGAGTCAGAGATCGTACTTGGAGGAGTCAGAGATCGTAAGGGGGGAGTCAGAGATTGTACGGCGGGGAGTCAGAGATTGTACGTGGAGAATCAGAGATCGTAAGGGGGGAGTCAGAGATTGTACGTGGGGAGTCAGAAATCGATCGGGGGGAGTCAGAGATTGTACGGGGGGTGTCAGACATCGTACGGGGGGAGTCAGAGATCGTACGGGGGGAGTCAGACATCGATCGGGGGGAGTCAGAGATCGTACAGGGAGAGTCAGAGATCTTACGGGGGGTAGTCAGAGATCGTACGGGGGGAGTCAGACATCGATCGGGAGGGAGTCAGAGATCGTACGGGGGGAGTCAGAGATCGTACAGGGAGGAGTCAGAGATCGTGGGGGAGCGTCAGAGATCGTACGGGGAGAATCAGAGATCGTAGGGGGAGAGTCAGAAATCGTACGGGGAGAGTCAGAGATCCTACGGGGGGAAGTCAGAGATCCTACGGGGGGAGTCAGAGATCGTACGGGGGAGTCAGAGATCGTAAGGGGGGAGTCAGACATCGTACGGTGGGCGTCAGTGATCGTACGGGGGGAGTCAGAGATCGTACGGGGGGAGTCAGAGATTGTACGGGGGAAGTCAGTGATCGTACCGGGGGAGCCAGTGATCGTACAGGGGGTGTCAGAGATCGTACGGGGAGAGTCAGAGATCGTACGGGGGGAGTCAGAGATCATAAGGGTGGAGTCAGAGATCGTAAGGGTGGAGTCAGACATCGTACCGGGGGAGTCAGTGATCGTACCGGCGGAGTCAGAGATCTTACAGGGTGGAGTCAGAGATCGTACAGGGAGGAGTCAGAGATCGTAAAGGGAGAGTCAGAGATCGTACGGGGAGAGTCAGAGATCGTACTGGGGTGGAGTCATAGATCGTATGTGGGGAGTCAGAGATCGTACGGGGGGAGTCAGACAACGTACGGCGGGAGTCAGAGATCGTACGGGTGGAGTTAGAGATCCTACGGGGGGGAGTCAGAGATCGCACGGGGGGAGTCAGAGATCGTGCTCGGGGAGTCAGAGATCGTACGGGGCGAGTCAGAGATCGTACGGAGAGAGTCAGAGATCGTACGGGGGGAGTCAGACATCGATCGGGGGGAGTCAGATATTGTACGGGGGGTGTCAGAGATCGTACGGGGAGAGTCAGAGATCGTACGGGGGGAGTCAGAGATCGTACATGGAAGAGTCAGAGATCGTACGGGGGGAGTCAGAGATCAGACCTGGGGGCGTCAGGGATCGTACGGGGGAGTCAGAGATCGTATGCGGAGAGTCAGAGATCGTAAGGGGGGAGTCAGAGATCATACGTGGGGAGTCAGACATCGATCGGGGGAAGTCAGAGATTGTGCGGGGGGAGTCAGAGATCGTACGGGGAGAGTCAGAGATCGATTGGGGGGAGTCAGAAATCATACGTGGGGAGTCAGACACCCTACGGGGGAGTCAGAGATCGTACGGCGGGAGTCAGAGATCCTACGGGGGGAGTCAGAGATCGCACGGAGGGAGTCAGTGATCGTGCTCGGGGAGTCAGAGATCGTATGGCGGGAGTCAGTGATCGTACGGAGAGGGAGTCAGACATCGATCGGGGGGAATGTAAGATCATACGGGCAGAGTCAGAGATCGTACGGGGGAGTCAGAGATCGTACGGGGAGAGTCAGACATCGTACGGGGGGAGTCAGAGATCGTTCAGGGGGAGTCAGAGATCGTAATGGGGAGTCACAAATCGTACGTCGGGACTCAGAGGTTCCACTGGGGAGAGTCAGACATCGTACGGTGAGAGTCAGAGAGCATACGGGGGGAGTCAGTGATCTTATGGGGAGAGTCAGACATCGTACGGGGGAGTCAGAGATCATACGGGGGGAGTCAGAGATCATACGGGAGGAGTCAGGCACCGTACGGGGTAGTCAGAGATCGTACGGCGGGAGTCAGAGATCGTACGGGGAGAGTTAGATATCGTGCTCGGGGAGTCAGAGATCGTACGGGGCGAGTCAGAGATCGTGTGGGGAGAGTCAGAGATCATACGGGGGGAGTCAGACATCGATCGGGGGGAGTCAGATATTGTACGGGGGGTGTCAGAGATCGTACGGGGAGAGTCAGAGATTATACGGGGGGAGTCAGGGATCGTATGTGGGGAGTCAGACATCGATCGGGGGGAGTCAGAGATCGTACGGGGGGAGTCAGAGATCGTGCTCGGGGAGTCAGAGAATGTACGGGGATCAGCCATAGATCGTATGGGGGGAGTCAGAGATTGTACGGGGAGAGTCAGAGATCGTACGGGGCGAGTCAGAGATCGTACATGGAGGAGTCAGAGATCATAAGGAGGGAGTCAGAGATCATACTTGGGGAGTCAGACATCGATCGGGGGAAGTCAGAGATCGTACGGCGGGAGTCAGAGATCGTACGGGGGGAGTCAGAGATCCTACGGGGGGAGTCAGAGATCGCACGGGGGGAGTCAGAGATCGTGCTCGGGGAGTCAGAGATCGTATGGGGGGAGTCAGTGATCGTACGGGGGGGTAGTCAGACATCGATCGGGAGGAATGTAAGATCATACGGGGAGAGTCAGAGATCGTACGGGGGAGTCAGAGATCGTACGGGGGGAGTCAGACACCGTACGGGGGGAGTCAGAGATCGTACGGCGGGAGTCAGAGATCCTACGAGGGGGAGTCAGAGATCGCACGGGGGGAGTCAGAGATCGTGCTCGGGGAGTCAGAGATCGTACGGGGCGAGTCAGAGATCGTAAGGGTGGAGTCAGACATCGTATGGGGGGAGTCAGTGATCGTACGGGGGTCGTCAGAGATCTTACAGGGAGGAGTCAGAGATCGTACGGGGGGAGTCAGAGATCGTACGGGGGGAGTCAGAGATCGTACGGGGGTGGAGTCAGAGATTGTACGGGGAGAGTCAGAGATCGTACGGGGGGAGTCAGACATCGATCGGGGGGAGTCAGAGAATGTCCGGGGGGTCTCAGTGATCGTACGGGGAGAGTCAGAGATCGTACGGGGGGAGTCAGAGATCATACAAGGGGAGTCAGACATCGATCGGGGGGAGTCAGAGATTGTACGGGTGGTGTCAGAGATCATATGGGGGGAGTCAGAGATCGTACGGGGAGAGTCAGAGTTCGTACGGGGAGAGTCAGAAATCGTGCTCGGGGAGTCAGAGATTGTACGGGGATCAGCCATAGATCGTATGGGGGGAGTCAGAGATTGTACGGGGAGAGTCAGAGATCGTACGGGGGGAGTCAGAGATCGTACGGGGGTTGTCAGAGATCATATGGGGGGAGTCAGAGATCGTACGGGGGGGAGTCAGAGATCGTGCGGGGGGAGTCAGAGATCGTACGGTGGGGAGTCAGAGATCGTACGGGGGGAGTCAGAGATCGTACGGTGGGGAATCAGAGATCGTACGGGGGGGAGTCAGAGATCGTACGGTGGGGAGTCAGAGATCGTACGGGGAGAGTCAGAGATCGTACAGGGGGAGTCAGAGATCGTACGGTGGGGAGTCAGAGATCGTACGGGGGGAGTCAGAGATCGTACATGGAGGAGTCAGAGATCATACGGGGAGAGTCAGAGATCGTACGGGGAGAGTCAGAGATCGTACGGGGAGAGTCAGACATTGAGGGAGGGGAGAATCGGACATCGGGGATGGGTGTGTCAGATTTGGGGGGGTGGGGTGAGGCGGAAATTGGGGGTTGGGGCGTATTGGAGATTAGGGGTGGGGGGAGTCAGAGATCGGGAGGTGGGGGGACTAGGACATCGGGGTGGGGGCGTGTCAGAGTTTCAGGCTATGGGGAGTTAGACATTGAGCGTGGGGGGAATCGGACATCGGGTGTGAGGGAGGCGTGTCGGAGTATGGGGGTTGGGGGGAGTCTGAGATCAGGGGTGGGGGTGAGTCGAAGATCGGGGGTTAGGGCGTGTTGGAGATTGGGGGGTTGGGGCGTGTCGGATATTGAGGGTTGGGGTCTGTCGTAGATCTGGGGTGAGGCGTGTCGGAGATCGGGGATAGGGGCGTGTCGGAGATCGGGGTTTAAGGGGAGTCAGAGATCGGGGGTTGGGGGGTGTCAGAGATCGGGGGTTGAGGAGAATCGGAGATCGGGGGTTGGGGGGTGTTAGAGATCGGGGGATGGGGGTGTCAGAGATCGGGGGATGGGGGTGTCAGAGATCGGGGGTTGGGGGGTGTCAGAGATCGGGGGTTGGGGGTGTCAGAGGTCTGGGGTTGGGGGGTGTCAGAGATCGGGGGATGAGGGGTATCAGAGATCGGGAGATGGGGGTGTCAGAGATCGGGGGATGGGGTGTCAGAGATCGGGGGATGGGGGTGTCAGAGATCGGGGGTTGGGGATGTCAGAGATCGGGGGATGGGGGGTGTCAGAGATCGGGAGATGGGGGTGTCGGAGATCGGGGGATGGGGGTGTCAGAGATCGGGGGTTGGGGTGTGTCAGAGATCGGGGGATGGGGGTGTCAGAGGTCTGGGGTTGGGGGTTGTCAGAGATCGGGGGATGGGGGGGTGTCAGAGATCGGGTGATGGGGGTGTCAGAGATCGGGGGATGGGGGTGTCAGAGATCGGGGGATGGGGGTGTCGGAGATCGGGGGTTGGGGCGTGTCGGAGATCGGGGGTTGGGGCGTATCGGAGATCGGGGGTTGGGGGATGTCAGAGATCGGGGGATGGGGGTGTCAGAGATCGGGGGTTGGGGCGTATCGGGGGTTGGGGCGTGTCGGAGATCGGGGGTTGGGGGATGTCAGAGATCGGGGGATGGGGGTGTCAGAGATCGGGGGTTGGGGCGTATCGGTGGTTGGGGCGTGTCGGAGATCGGGGGATGGGGTGTCGGAGATCGGGTGATGGGGCGTGTCGGAGATCGGGGGATGGGGGTGTCGGAGATCGGGGGATGTGGTGTCAGAGATCGGGGTTGGGGGTGTCGGAGATCGGTGGATGGGGGTGTCAGAGATCGGGGGATGGGGGTGTCAGAGATCGGGGGATGGGGGTGTCGGAGATCGGGGGTTGGGGGTGTCGGAGATCGGGGATTGGGGGTGTCAGAGATCGGTGATTGGGGGTATCAGAGATCGGGGGATGGGGGTGTCAGAGATCGGGGATGGGGGTGTCAGAGATCGGGGATTGGGACGTGTCGGAGATCAGGGGATGGGGGTGTCAGAGATCGGGGGTTGGGGGGTGTCAGAGATCGGGGTTGGGCCGTGTCGGAGATCGGGGGATGGGGGTGTCAGAGATCGGGTGATGGGGTGTGTCAGAGATCGGGGGATGGGGGTGTCAGAGATCGGGGGATGGGGGTGTCGGAGATCGGGAGATGGGGGTATCAGAGATCGGGGGATGGGGGTGTCGGAGATCGGGGGTTGGGGGGTGTCAGAGATCGGGGGATGGGGGTGTCAGAGATCGGGTGATGGGGGTATCAGAGATCGGGGGATCGGGGTGTCGGAGATCGGGGGTTGGGGGTGTCGGAGATCGAGGGTTGGGGGTGTCAGAGATCGGGGGTTGGGGGTGTCAGAGATCGGGGGTTGGGGGTGTCGGAGATCGGGGGTTGGGGGGTGTCGGAGATCGGGGGTTGGGGGTGTCGAGATTCGGGGGTTGGGGGGTGTCAGAGATCGGGGGATGGGGGTGTCGGAGATCGGGGGACGGGGGTGTCAGAGATCGGGGGACGGGGGTGTCGGAGATCAGGGGACGGGGGTGTCGGAGATCGGGGGACGGGGGTGTCAGAGATCGGGGGATGGGGGTGTCAGAGATCGGGTGATGGGGGTATCAGAGATCGGGGGATGGGGGTGTCGGAGATCGGGGGTTGGGGGTGTCGGAGATCGGGGGTTGGGGGGTGTCGGAGATCGGGGGTTGGGGGTGTCGAAGATCGGGGGTTGGGGGTGTCAGAGATCGGGGGTTGGGGGTGTCGGAGATCGGGGGTTGGGGGGTGTCAGAGATCGGGGATTGGGGGTATCAGAGATCGGGGGATGGGGGTATCAGAGATCGGGGGATGTGGGTGTCAGAGATCGGGGGATGGGGGTGTCAGAGATCGGGGGATGGAGGTGTCAGAGATCGGGGGATGGGGGGTATCAGTGATCGGGGGATGGGGGTGTCAGAGATCGGGGATTGGGGGTATCAGAGATCGGGGGATGGGGGTGTCAGAGATCGGGCGTTGGGGGTATCAGAGATCGGGGGATGGGGGTGTCGGAGATCGTGGGTTGGAGGGTATCAGAGATCGGGGGATGGGGGTGTCGGAGATCGTGGGTTGGAGGGTATCAGAGATCGGGGGATGGGGGTGTCGGAGATCGTGGGTTGGAGGGTATCAGAGATCGGGGGATGGGGGTGTCGGAGATCGTGGGTTGGGGGGTGTCAGAGATCGGGTGATGGGGGTGTCAGAGATCGGGGGATGGGGGTGTCAGAGATCGGGGATTGGGGGTATCAGAGATCGGGGATTGGGACGTGTCAGAGATCGGGGGTTGGGGGTGTCAGAGATCGGGGATTGGGGGTGTCAGAGATCGGGGGTTGGGGGTATCAGAGATCGGGGGTTGGGGGGTGTCAGAGATCGGGTGATGGGGGTGTCAGAGATCGGGGGATGGAGGTGTCAGAGATCGGGGGATGGGGGTGTCAGAGATCGTGGGCTGGGGGGTATCAGAGATCGGGGGATGGGGGTGTCGGAGATCGTGGGATGGGGGGTATCAGAGATCGGGGGATGGGGGTGTCAAAGATCGTGGGTTGGAGGGTATCAGAGATCGGGGGATGGGGGTGTCGGAGATCGTGGGTTGGAGGGTATCAGAGATCGGGGATGGGGTTGTCGGAGATCGTGGGTTGGGGGGTGTCAGAGATCGGGTGATGGGGGTGTCAGAGATCGGGGGATGGGGGTGTCAGAGATCGGGGATTGGGGGTATCAGAGATCGGGGATTGGGACGTGTCAGAGATCGGGGGTTGGGGGTGTCAGAGATCGGGGATTGGGGGTGTCAGAGATCGGGGGATGGGGGTGTCAGAGATCGGGGGTTGGAGGGTATCAGAGATCGGGGATGGGGGTATCAGAGATCGGGGGTTGGGGGGTGTCAGAGATCGGGTGATGGGGGTGTCAGAGATCGGGGGATGGAGGTGTCAGAGATCGGGGGATGGGGGTGTCGGAGATCGTGGGTTGGGGGGTATCAGAGATCGGGGGATGGGGGTGTCAGAGATCGGGGGATGGGGGTGTCAGAGATCGGGGGATGGGGGTGTCAGAGATCGGGCGTTGGGGGTGTCAGAGATCGGGTCATGGGGGTGTCAGAGATCGGGGGATGGAGGTGTCAGAGATCGGGGGATGGGGGTGTCGGAGATCGTGGGTTGGAGGGTATCAGAGATCGGGGGTGGGGGTGTCGGAGATCGTGGGTTGGGGGGTATCAGAGATCGGGGGATGGGGGTGTCAGAGATCGGGGGATGGGGGTGTCAGAGATCGGGGGATGGGGGTGTCAGAGATCGGGCGTTGGGGGTATCAGAGATCGGGGGATGGGGGTGTCAGAGATCGGGGGATGGGGGTGTCAGAGATCGGGGGATGGGGGTGTCGGAGATCGGGGGAAGAGGGTGTCGGAGATCGGGGGATGGGGGTGTCAGAGATTGGGAGATGGGGGTGTCGGAGATTGGGAGATGGGGGTGTCGGAGATCGGGGGATGGGGGTGTCAGAGATCGGGGGATGGGGGTGTCGGAGATCGGGGGACGGGGGTGTCGGAGATTGGGGGAAGGGGGTGTCGGAGATCGGGGGACGGGGGTGTCGGAGATCGGGGGACGGGGGTGTCAGAGATCGGGGGACGGGGGTGTCGGAGATCGGTGGATGGGGGTGTCAGAGATCGGGAGACGGGGTTGTCGGAGATCGGGGGACGGGGGTGTCGGAGATCGGGGGACGGGGGTGTCGGAGATCGGGGGACGGGGGTGTCGGAGATCGGGGGAAGGGGGTGTCGGAGATCGGGGGACGGGGGTGTCGGAGATCGGGGGTTGGGGGTGTCGGAGATCGGGGGTTGGGGGTGTCAGAGATCGGGGGTTGGGGGTGTCGGAGATCGGGGGATGGGGGTGTCAGAGATCGGGGGTTGGGGGTGTCAGAGATCGGGGGTTGGGGGTGTCGGAGATCGGGGGTTGGGGGTGTCGGAGATCGGTGGATGGTGGTGTCAGAGATCGGGAGTTGGGGGTGTCGGAGATCGGGGGATGGGGGTGTCAGAGATCGGGAGTTGGGGGTGTCGGAGATCGGGGGATGGGTGTGTCGGAGATCGGGAGTTGGGGTGTCGGAGATCGGGGGTTGGGGGTGTCGGAGATCGGTGGATGGTGGTGTCAGAGATCGGGAGTTGGGGGTGTCGGAGATCGGGGGATGGGGGTGTCAGAGATCGGGGGATGGGGGTGTCGGAGATCGGGGGACGGGGGTGTCGGAGATCGGGGGATGGGGGTGTCGGAGATCGGGGGTTGGGGCGTGTCGGAGATCGGGGGTTGGGGGTGTCAGAGATCGGGGGATGGGGGTGTCAGAGATCGGGCGTTGGGGGTGTCAGAGATCGGGGGATGGGGGTGTCAGAGATCGGGGGATGGGGGTGTCGGAGATCGGGGGATGGTGGTGTCGGAGATCGGGGGACGGGGGAGTCGGAGATCGGGGGAAGAGGGTGTCAGAGATCGGGGGATGGGGGTGTCAGAGATCGGGGGATGGGGGTGTCAGAGATCGGGGGACGGGGGTGTCAGAGATCGGGGGATGGGGGTGTCAGAGATCGGGGGATGGGGGTGTCGGAGATCGGGGGATGGGGGTGTCGGAGATCGGGGGACGGGGGAGTCGGAGATCGGGGGAAGAGGGTGTCAGAGATCGGGGGAAGAGGGTGTCGGAGATCGGGGGATGGGGGTGTCCGAGATTGGGAGATGGGGGTGTCGGAGATTGGGAGATGGGGGTGTCGGAGATCGGGGGATGGGGGTGTCAGAGATCGGGGGACGGGGGTGTCGGAGATCGGTGGATGGGGGTGTCAGAGATCGGGGGATGGGGGTGTCGGAGATCGGGGGTTGGGGGTGTCAGAGATCGGGGGACGGGGGTGTCGGAGATCGGTGGATGGGGGTGTCAGAGATCGGGAGATGGGGGTGCCGGAGATCGGGGGACGGGGGTGTCGGAGATCGGGGGACGGGGGTGTCGGAGATCGGGGGACGGGGGTGTCGGAGATCGGGGGACGGGGGTGTCGGAGATCGGGGGATGGGGTTGTCGGAGATCGGGGGACGGGGGTGTCGGAGATCGGTGGATGCTGGTGTCAGAGATCGGGGGACGGGGGTGTCAGAGATCGGGGGTTGGGGGTGTCAGAGATCGGGGGATGGGGGTGTCGGAGATCGGGGGATGGGGGTGTCGGAGATCGGGGATGGGGGTGTCAGAGATCGGGGGATGGGGGTGTCGGAGATCGGGGGTTGGGGGTGTCAGAGATCGGGGATGGGGGTGTCAGAGATCGGGGGTTGGGGGGTGTCAGAGATCGGGGGTTGGGGGTGTCAGAGATCGGGGGTTGGGGGTGTCAGAGATCGGTGGATGGTGGTGTCAGAGATCGGGAGTTGGGGGTGTCAGAGATCGGTGGATGGTGGTGTCAGAGATCGGGAGTTGGGGGTGTCGGAGATCGGGGGATGGGGGTGTCAGAGATCGGGGGATGGGGGTGTCAGAGATCGGGGGATGGGGGTGTCGGAGATCGGGGGATGGGGGTGTCGGAGATCGGGGATGGGGGTGTCAGAGATCGGGGGATGGGGGTGTCAGAGATCGGGGGATGGGGGTGTCAGAGATCGGGCGTTGGGGGTGTCAGAGATCGGGTCATGGGGGTGTCAGAGATCGGGGGATGGAGGTGTCAGAGATCGGGGGATGGGGGTGTCGGAGATCGTGGGTTGGAGGGTATCAGAGATCGGGGGTGGGGGTGTCGGAGATCGTGGGTTGGGGGGTATCAGAGATCGGGGGATGGGGGTGTCAGAGATCGGGGGATGGGGGTGTCAGAGATCGGGGGATGGGGGTGTCAGAGATCGGGCGTTGGGGGTATCAGAGATCGGGGGATGGGGGTGTCAGAGATCGGGGGATGGGGGTGTCAGAGATCGGGGGATGGGGGTGTCGGAGATCGGGGGAAGAGGGTGTCGGAGATCGGGGGATGGGGGTGTCAGAGATCGGGGGATGGGGGTGTCGGAGATCGGGGGACGGGGGTGTCGGAGATTGGGGGAAGGGGGTGTCGGAGATCGGGGGACGGGGGTGTCGGAGATCGGGGGACGGGGGTGTCAGAGATCGGGGGACGGGGGTGTCGGAGATCGGTGGATGGGGGTGTCAGAGATCGGGAGACGGGGTTGTCGGAGATCGGGGGACGGGGGTGTCGGAGATCGGGGGACGGGGGTGTCGGAGATCGGGGGACGGGGGTGTCGGAGATCGGGGGAAGGGGGTGTCGGAGATCGGGGGACGGGGGTGTCGGAGATCGGGGGTTGGGGGTGTCGGAGATCGGGGGTTGGGGGTGTCAGAGATCGGGGGTTGGGGGTGTCGGAGATCGGGGGATGGGGGTGTCAGAGATCGGGGGTTGGGGGTGTCAGAGATCGGGGGTTGGGGGTGTCGGAGATCGGGGGTTGGGGGTGTCGGAGATCGGTGGATGGTGGTGTCAGAGATCGGGAGTTGGGGGTGTCGGAGATCGGGGGATGGGGGTGTCAGAGATCGGGAGTTGGGGGTGTCGGAGATCGGGGGATGGGTGTGTCGGAGATCGGGAGTTGGGGTGTCGGAGATCGGGGGTTGGGGGTGTCGGAGATCGGTGGATGGTGGTGTCAGAGATCGGGAGTTGGGGGTGTCGGAGATCGGGGGATGGGGGTGTCAGAGATCGGGGGATGGGGGTGTCGGAGATCGGGGGACGGGGGTGTCGGAGATCGGGGGATGGGGGTGTCGGAGATCGGGGGTTGGGGCGTGTCGGAGATCGGGGGTTGGGGGTGTCAGAGATCGGGGGATGGGGGTGTCAGAGATCGGGCGTTGGGGGTGTCAGAGATCGGGGGATGGGGGTGTCAGAGATCGGGGGATGGGGGTGTCGGAGATCGGGGGATGGTGGTGTCGGAGATCGGGGGACGGGGGAGTCGGAGATCGGGGGAAGAGGGTGTCAGAGATCGGGGGATGGGGGTGTCAGAGATCGGGGGATGGGGGTGTCAGAGATCGGGGGACGGGGGTGTCAGAGATCGGGGGATGGGGGTGTCAGAGATCGGGGGATGGGGGTGTCGGAGATCGGGGGATGGGGGTGTCGGAGATCGGGGGACGGGGGAGTCGGAGATCGGGGGAAGAGGGTGTCAGAGATCGGGGGAAGAGGGTGTCGGAGATCGGGGGATGGGGGTGTCAGAGATTGGGAGATGGGGGTGTCGGAGATTGGGAGATGGGGGTGTCGGAGATCGGGGGATGGGGGTGTCAGAGATCGGGGGACGGGGGTGTCGGAGATCGGTGGATGGGGGTGTCAGAGATCGGGGGATGGGGGTGTCGGAGATCGGGGGTTGGGGGTGTCAGAGATCGGGGGACGGGGGTGTCGGAGATCGGTGGATGGGGGTGTCAGAGATCGGGAGATGGGGGTGCCGGAGATCGGGGGACGGGGGTGTCGGAGATCGGGGGACGGGGGTGTCGGAGATCGGGGGACGGGGGTGTCGGAGATCGGGGGACGGGGGTGTCGGAGATCGGGGGATGGGGGTGTCGGAGATCGGGGGACGGGGGTGTCGGAGATCGGTGGATGCTGGTGTCAGAGATCGGGGGACGGGGGTGTCAGAGATCGGGGGTTGGGGGTGTCAGAGATCGGGGGATGGGGGTGTCGGAGATCGGGGGATGGGGGTGTCGGAGATCGGGGATGGGGGTGTCAGAGATCGGGGGATGGGGGTGTCGGAGATCGGGGGTTGGGGGTGTCAGAGATCGGGGATGGGGGTGTCAGAGATCGGGGGTTGGGGGGTGTCAGAGATCGGGGGTTGGGGGTGTCAGAGATCGGGGGTTGGGGGTGTCAGAGATCGGTGGATGGTGGTGTCAGAGATCGGGAGTTGGGGGTGTCAGAGATCGGTGGATGGTGGTGTCAGAGATCGGGAGTTGGGGGTGTCGGAGATCGGGGGATGGGGGTGTCAGAGATCGGGGGATGGGGGTGTCAGAGATCGGGGGATGGGGGTGTCGGAGATCGGGGGATGGGGGTGTCGGAGATCGGGGATGGGGGTGTCAGAGATCGGGGGATGGGGGTGTCGGAGATCGGGGGTTGGGGGTGTCAGAGATCGGGGATGGGGGTGTCAGAGATCGGGGGTTGGGGGGTGTCAGAGATCGGGGGTTGGGGGTGTCAGAGATCGGGGGATGGGGGTGTCGGAGATCGGGGGTTGGGGGTGTCGGAGATCGGGGGATGGGGGTGTCGGAGATCGGGGGATGGGGGTGTCGGAGATCGGGGGATGGGGGTGTCGGAGATCGGGGGTTGGGGGTGTCAGAGATCGGGGGATGGGGGTGTCAGAGATCGGGGGATGGGGGTGTCGGAGATCGGGGGATGGGGGTGTCAGAGATCGGGGGATGGGGGTGTCGGAGATCGGGGGATGGGGGTGTCGGAGATCGGGGGTTGGGGGTGTCAGAGATCGGGGGATGGGGGTGTCGGAGATCGGGGGATGGGGGTGTCGGAGATCGGGGGATGGGGGTGTCGGAGATCGGGGGAAGAGGGTGTCGGAGATCGGTGGGTGGGCGGGGTTGGAAAAAAAAGAAATACTTGCATTTCGATAGCACGTTTCACAACCTCAGGGCATCCCAGAGCACTTTACAGCCAACGAGAGTATTTTTGAAGTGTAGTCACTGTTATAATGTAGGAAATGTGACAGACAATTTGCGCACAGCAAGCTCCCACAAAAAGCAATGTGATAATGAGCAGATCATTTGTTGCACAGATGTTGCTTGAGGGATAAATATTGGCCAGGGCACCAGAGATACCTCCCCTGCACATCTTCGAAATAGTGCCATGAGATATTCTACGTCCACCTGAGAGGGTAGACGGGGCTTTGGTTTAACGTCTCATCTGAAAGACGGCACCTCCGACAGTGCAGTGCTCCCTCAGTACTGCACTGGAGTGTCAGCCTGGATTTTTTATGTGCGCAAGTCTCTGGAGTGGGAATTGAACCCACAGCCTTCTGAACCAAAGGCAAGGGTGCTGCCCGACTTCAGGGCAATTCGGGGCATCACCATTTAGGAAGAATGTCAAGGAGAGGGTGTAGAGATTTACCAGAATCTTACCAGACTTCAGTTACGTGGGGAGACTGGAGAAGCATGGCTTTGTTCTCCTGAGAGCAGAGAAGGATAATGAAGATTTAATAGAGATGTTAACAATTATGAGGGATTTTGATAGAGTAGATAGAGAGAAACTTTACATTATCATAGAAATCATAGAAATTTACAGCACAGAAGGAGGCCATTTCGGCCCATTGTGTTTGCGCCGGCTGACCAAGAGCTATCCAGCCTAATCCCACTTTCCAGCTCTTGGTCCGTAGCCCTTTAAGGCACTCAGGTGCACATCCAAGTACTTTTTGCCTCTACCACCCTTTCAGACAGTGAGTTCCAGACCCTCACCACCCTCTGGGTGAAGAAATTACCTCTCATACCCTTCGAAAGCTCCCTCCAATTACTTTAAATCTATGCCCTCCCTGCCAAGGGAAACAGGCCCTTCCTATCCACTCTATCCAGGCTCCTCATAATTTTATACACCTCAATCAGGTCTCGTCTCAGCCTCCTCTGTTCCAAAGAAAGCAGACCCAGCATCTCCAATCTTTCCTCATAGCCAAAATTCTCCAGTCCAGGCAACATCCTTGAAAATCTCCTCTGCACCCTTTCCAGTGCAATCACATCTTTCCTGTAATGTGGTGACCAGAACTGCACACAATACTCCAGCTGTGGCCTAACCAGTGTTTTATACAGGTCAAGCATAACTTTTTTTTTATTCGTTGCCAATCTTTCCAATTCTTTGTCAAATCACAAACGCCAGAGGTCACCTTGCACACATCAAGGATCACTCTGCGCCAATGCTCTTAGCCAAAAGGCCTCGAGCCACTGCACCGTTCCTGGAAGTACTGCAATACCAGGTTCGTGCCATGGAGGTGGATGGGTCAGGCCCCCCACACACCTCCTATTTCCAAAAAGCATAGGAGAATCACCTTCCTGATCCAGGGAGAACCACGTTGGGGTCATGGTTACTCCCCTGTCAGGTCAGTTACGCATGATCTTAGCGGCCTAACCAGTGTTTTATACAGTTCAAGCATAACTTGCTCTTGTATTCCATATCTCGACTAATAAAGGCACGTATTCTATATGCCTTCTTAACCACCTTATCTACCTGGCCTGCTACCTTCAGGGACCTGTGGACCTGTACTCCAAGGCCCCTTTGTTCATCTGCACTTCTCAGTGTCCTACCATTTAATGTGTATTCCCTTTCCTTGTTAGACCTCCCCAAATGCATTACCTCACACTTATCCGGATTGAATTCTATTTGCCACTGTTCTGCCCACCTGACCAGTACATTGATATCTTCCTGCAGTCCACAGCTTTCTTCTTCATTATCAACCGCATCGCCTATTTTAATGTCATCTGCAAACTTCTTAATCATACCAACTTTCAAGTCCAAGTCATTGATATATACCACATAAAGCAAGGGACCCAGCACTGGGCCCTGCGGAACCCTACTGGATACAGCCTTCCAGTCACAGAAACACCCATCAACAATAACCATTTGCTTCCTGCCTCTGAGCCAATTTTGGATCCAACTTGCCACTTTGCCCTGGATCCTATGGGTTTTTATTTTCGTGACCAGTCTGCCATGTGGGGCCTTGTCAAAAGCTTTGCTAAAATCCATATACACGACGTCATACACACTGCCCTCCTGTTTAACTCCTCAAAAAATTCAATCGTTAGTCAGACACGACCTTAACTGACTGTCTTGATTAATCCATATCCCTTTCTCCCTTTTTAAACAAAGCTACAACATTAGCTGTCCTCCAGTTCTCTGGCACCACACCTGGAGCCAGAGAGGATTGGAAAATGTTGGTCAGAGCCTCTGCTATTTCCTCTTTTGCTTCTCTTAACAGCCTGGGATACCTTTCATCCGGGCCCGGGGATTTATCCACTTTCAAAGCAGCTAAATCCCTTAATTCTTCCTCTCTCACTATGTTTATCTTGTCTAATATTTCACACTCCTCCTCCTTCATTGCAAAGTCTGCATCGCCCCTCTCTTTTGTGAAAACAGATGCAAAGCATTCATTAAGAATCATACCCACGTCTTCTGCCTTCACACACAGATTTCCTTTATGGTCTCGAATAGGCCCCACTCTTTCCCCAGTTATCCTCTTATAAAACATCTTTGGGTTTTCCCTGATTTTACTTGCCAACATTATTTCATGCTCTCTCTTTGCTTTCCTGATATCTTTTTTAATTGTACCCCTGCACTTATACTCCTGTAGAGTTTCTGCAGTGTTGGGTTCTCGGTATTTATCATAAAACTCATAAAAAGCCCAGAAGAGGCGAGGGCCCAGGGGCAGCACGGGCCAGCCCACACTGCGATATGTGCGCGCACTAGGTCCGTGCAGCAGAGCTGGTCTCCAGTCGTCCTGGTTAATCCTTGCCACTGGACCAAGACCTAGCTCTGTCAAGCCCGTGTGGTGGCTGGTGTGCAACGGCCACCACACGCTAAAAAAATCCACGCACAGGCATCTTCCATCCTTCAACATGCAGTTCGTGACCTGGAATATCAGGTCCTTCATTGAAACCCTTGTGAACTCATTGAACTCATCCCTTTTTCATGTGGAAGCAAGTCATCCTCGATTCCAGGGATCACCTAAGAAGAAGAAGATCTGTCATAAGCTTCCCTTTTTTTCTTTATCCCTTGTATGTCCCTTGACATTCAAGGGGCTCTAGATTTGTTTGCTCCACCCTTTTTTTTAAAGGAACATACTTGCTTTGTACCCTCACTATCTCCTCCTTGAATGCCTCCCACTGCTCTGACACTGATTTACCATCAAGTGGTCGTTTCCAGTCCACTTTGGCCAAATCCCATCTCAGCTCAGCAAAATTGGCTTTACCCCAATTGAGAACTTTTTTTCCTGGTCTACCTTTGTCCTTTTCCTAAATCTTACTGGATTATGATCACTAGCACCAAAATGCTCTCCCACTGATACCCCTTCCAGCTGCCCCTCTTCACTCCCCAAAACCAAGTTTAGAACCGCCTCCTCCCTTGTTGGACCTGTTACATACTAAAGAAGTTCTCCTGGATGCATTTTAGGAATTCTGCACCCTCTGTACCATTCACACTGTTTTTTTTCCAGTTGATATTAGGGTAGTTGAAATCCCCCATTATTACAGCTCTATAGTTTTTGCACTTCGCAGCAATTTGCCCAAATGTTTGTTCCTGTATCTCCCTCTGTAATCCTATTACATTGGATATACGGCACAGAAACAGACCATTCGGCCCAACCAGTCCATGCCGGCGTTTATGCTCCACTGGAGACTCCTCCCGTCTTTCCTCATCTAAATCTATCAACATGACCCTCTATTCCCTTCTCCCTCCTATGCTTGTCTAATCTGCCCTTAAATGCATCGATACTATTCGCTTCAACCACTCCCTGTGGGAGCGAGTTCCATGTTCTCACCACTCTCTGGGTAAGTAAGTTTCTCCTGAATTCCCTATGTGATTTCTTGGTGCCTATCTTATATTGATGGCCTCTAGTTATGCTCTTCCCCATAAGTGGTAACATTCTCTCTGTATCCACTCTATCAAAACCTTTCATCATTTTAAAGACCTCTGTTACGTCACCCTCAGCCTTCTTTTTACAAGAAAAAAAACTGTTTCCACTGGTAGGAAATTAGCAAAATGGTACTGTCATGTATTCAACTATCATTGTAACCCATGTATAAGCTGACCTAAGTTGTACATCTTGAGAACATTGACCACAAGTGGGTGAACTTGTGGGAGACACTCCTAACCTGGACTTTCAGGTATAAAAGGGGAAGCTCCACCCACCTTCATCACTTGAGGTCTTGGTAATAAAGGTAACTGGTCACAGAGTGACCTTCTCTCAAGTATGGGCCACGTGTGCATTTATACTGTATAGTAAGGACATATCATTGGCGACGAGAAACTGGGATTTAAACCACGCGAGCATGGCCACTTGCAGCACAGAAGAGAGGTACTGTGTTGATGATGATTGGGATTACTTTTTTGAGAGACTACAGCAAAGTTTTGTCACTAAGGAATGGTTGGGACAGGATTCGACCAACAAACGCAGGGCTCATTTCCTGACGGTTTGTGGATCCAGAATGTACTCCCTGATGAAGGACCTTCTAGCGCCAGAGAAGCCGGCAGACAAGATGTTCGAAGGGCTCAGTAAGTTGATCGGGGAACACCTTAAAACGGCGAGCAGCATGCACATGGTGAGACACCGGTTTTACACGCACCGGCGGCGAGAAGGGCAAAGCGTTCCTGACTTTGTGGCAGATCTCCGGCGACTGGCGAGCCTATGTAAGTTCCCAGATGCATGCAGAGCGGAGATGCTGCGAGACTTTTTTATTGAGGGCATCGGGCGCGCTGGGGTTTTCAGGAAACTGATTGAGACCAAAGACTTGACCTTGGAAGCGGCGGCTCTGATAGCCCAGACATTTATCTCAGGGGAGGGAGAGACCAGAATGATGTATGACAAAAATCTTGGCTCAAATGCGGCAAACGACCAGGGATTCAACATTGTTAACGCGGCACACAGTTCTCCAGGCAGACAAGGGCAATCGGACATGCCCCAGTATGTAGTCGAACCCAAAGGGGGAATTCAACAGAGACAATGGCTAGCTGAACGGCGATTCATGCCATCGCAATGAAAATATGCGGCCTGTAATGGGGCCATCAACACCTGTTAATGGTGCGCTTAAGGACAGTTACAGAGACAGTCAGAGACGATCGACTGGTAATGGACCTTTTGTTTCCAACAACGGGGCCTCCAGCTCATGCTTTGGTGTGGAGGCAAACACCCAGCCAGAGCTTGCAGGTATCAGCAATATACCTGCAGAAACAGCAACGTCAGCGGTCACTTGGCGCATATGTGCAGGAAGCCTGCAGCCAGGTTGATGTACGAGGAGGCCGGGCCCGATGTAAGCCCTACGAGTCCAAATGAATACTGGTGGAAATTGCTGGAAGTTGAAGTTCAGCGAGTTCATGTGGAGCACATACACAGTTCATATACCAGGACGCCACCGATAATGATGAAAGTGCTCCTCAGTGGCATCCCAGTATTAATGGAGCTAGACACGGGGGTCAGCCAATCCCTGATGAGTATCAAACAGTTCAAAAGGTTGTGGGTGTCCAAGGCCAGGAGGCCAAAATTATTGCCCATTGATGCACAGCTACAGACATATACAAAGGAGATCATTCCGGTGCTAGGCAGCGCCACAGTAGTCGTGACCCCCAAAGATTCGAAGAACAGGTTGCCACTCTGGATTGTCCCAGGGGACGGTCCCGCACTACTGGGGAGGAGTTGGCTTGCTGTCATGAACTGGAAATGCGGCGATTTCAATGCAATTTCCTCTGCGGAGTGAGTATCATGCTCACAGGTCCTGGACAAATTCGACTCATTATTTCAACCCGGCATCGGCACTTTCATGGGAGCCAAGGTAGTGACTCACATAAATCCGGATGCCAGGCCAGTACACCACAAGGCCAGAGCGATGCCGTACGTGATGCGGGCAAAGATAGAATGCGAATTGGACCGCCTGCTGAGGGAAGGC
The DNA here is from genome assembly GCF_044704955.1 of Pristiophorus japonicus. Lineage (NCBI taxonomy): Eukaryota > Metazoa > Chordata > Chondrichthyes > Pristiophoridae > Pristiophorus > Pristiophorus japonicus. Next base: position 20,806,353 of record NC_091987.1, on the reverse strand, counting down.
ATCACCTTGCCAGTCGAATTCAGTGACTGGGCGAGCCCGATCGTGCCGGTGCTCAAGGCAGATGTGTCGGTCAAGATATGTGGTGATTACAAGGCCACCATCAATCGGGTGTCACTCGAAGACCAGTACCCGCTACCGAGAGCGGAGGACCTCTTTGCGACGCTATCCGGTGGCAAACTTTTTTCAAAATTGGACCTGACCTCAGCTTACATGACCCAGGAGCTGGCGAGTGAGTCGAAGAAGCTGACCACCATCACGACACACAAGGGGTTTGAGTATAACAGATGTCCGTTCGGGATTCGTTCCGCCGCTGCGATCTTTCAACGAAATATGGAAAGCCTCCTCAAATCGATTCCAAGGACGGTGGTTTTTCAAGACGACATCCTCATCATGGGTCGCGATACTGAGGAACATCTCCAGAACCTGGAGGAGGTGCTACGCAGACTGGACCGGGTAGGGCTGCGACTGAAAAAGCCGAAGTACATCGTCTTAGCTCCAGAGGTAAAATTCCTAGGGATGAGGGTAGCAGCAGACAGGATCAGATCGGAAACGGAAGCGATCCAGAGAGCACCCAGACCCCGTAACATGATGGAGCTGCGTTCGTTCCTGGGGCTCCTGTACTATTTTGGTAACTTTCTTCCCAAATTGAGCATGCTGTTAGAGCCGCTACACGTGCTCCTATGCAAAGATCGCGATTGGGTCTGGGGGGACAGTCAGGAAAGGGCTTTTGATAGAGCACGCAACTTGTTATGCTCCAACAAACTGTTGTCGTTATATGACCCGTGTAAGAAACTTGTTCTAATGCATCGTCCTATGGGGTCGGGTGTGTGTTGGAGCATGTGAATGCCAATGGTCAGTTACAGACGGGAGCTTATGTCTCCAGAAGTCTGGCCCAGGCAGAATTGGGTCTAGGGGATGGTAGAAAAGTAAGCGCTTGCATGTGTATATGCAGTAAAAAAAATGCACCAGAACCTGTTTGGCAGGAAATTTGAGTTGGAGACAGATCACAAACCCCTAACGTCCCTTTTGGCCGACAACAAGGCCATAAATGCGAATGCATTGGCCCGCATACAGAGGTGGGCACTTACATTAGCCGCCTATGACTACACAATTCGGCACAGACCGGGCACTGAAAACTGCGCCGATGCACTCAGCAGGCTCCCACTAGCCACCACCGAGGGGGCAACTAAGCATAATGCTGGGATGGTCATGGCTGTTGAAGCTTTCGAAAGCGAAGGCTCATCTGTGACAGCCCGTCAGTTTAAAGTCTGGACAAATAAAGACCCGCTACGGTCTTTAGTTAAGAAATGTGTCCTGAATGAGGACTGGGCAGCCATGTATGGGGCATGCCCTGAGTAATTTAAACCGTTTCATAAGCTCAAGGATGAACTCTCGATTCAGGCCGATTGCCTTCGGTCCGCTCAGCTCGGTAAACTGCACCATCCATCAGGGGCATAAGAAGTTAAGAAATAGGAGTAGGAGTAGGCCATTCGGCCCCTCGAGCCTGCTCTACCAGGCCAGGTGCTGCGGGCAGGTAGACAGGTGTGTCAGGAGCTCGTTGCCCAGATTCTAACGAGCTCTCCGTTTGGACACTATTGTTTTGTATTGGGTGTATTTACAACCTCGCTGTTTGCTTTCCTTGTCTATCTGTTGCAAAGAGCTGCATATTTTCTATTAAACCAATTTTTGGATAACTGCTACATTCTTTTCTACACCATGAAAGAGTGGCAGACTGCAAGATAACTTAAAAAGGAATACATTTTATTGTGTGTATTTGGTTTAATGTGAATTGTTTTTGCGCATTACTGCTTGTAGACGGTGAGATATTGTAGATGGATTTTAATATCCGTAAACTTAAGCTCATCCAAAACTCAGCCGCCAGTGTCTCAACTGGCACCGAGTCCCGTTCACCCAACATTCCTGTGCTCGCTGACCAACACTGGCTCCCAGTCGGCAACACCTTGATCCCTCCACAGCTGCGCCCCTCCCTCCCTATCTCTGTAACCTCCTCCAGCCCCACAACCCTCTGATTGCCCTCCTCCAATTCGGACCCTAGTTCCTTCGCTCCACCATTGGCAGCCTTGCCTTCAGCTGCCTTGGCCCTAACATCTGGAATTCCCTCCCTGGACCTCTGCACCTTGCCACCTCTCTCTTCTCCTATGAGACGCTGCTTCAAACCTACCTCCTTGACTAAGCTTTTGATCATCTGTCCAAATATCTCCTTATGTGGCTCGGTGTAAAATTCTGTTGGATAATAATCCTGTGAAGCGCCTTGGGGCATTCTTACTACGTTAACGGCGCTATATAAATACAAGTTATTGGAGGATAAATCAAAAGGTAACAGTAAACATATGTGTGCTGTGAAAGGGTCTCTACTGACCAAGGTTGTAAAGGGAAAGAATTAGGAAGCGGTCACTGATTATAATCTGAAAGCATTGTGTGAAGGAATTATTGGAGAAGAATACTTGGTGAGTGGGATGTTTCTGGAGGGCTTTGTATTATAAGTCAGATCAAGTTATACTGACAATGTACAGATCAATGGAGGCTGCTTTTGAGTTATGGTGTGCAGTTTTGGCCACCCTAACTCAAAAGGCATGTAGATGTATTGGAAAGGGTTCAGAAAAGATTGATAGCTAATGATTTTCTACTAAACAGTTTGCAAGTTCTTTAACCCATTAATTGTCTCTCTTGGAAATAGGAGGTGGGTGGGGTGACTTGACCCATCCACCTCCATGGAGGTCTGTGGGGGGCACACACCCACCTCCATGGCACGAACCTGGTATTGCAGTACTTCCAGGAACGGTGCAGTGGCTCTAGGCCTTTTGGCTAAGAGCATTGGTGCAGAGTGATCCTTGACAGGTGCAGGGTGACCTCTGGCGTTTGTGGTTTGACAAAGAATTGGAAAGATTGGCAACGAATAAATAAATTTTAAAAAAAAATAAAAAAATTAATTGTCTCTCTTGGCTAAGATCATGCGTAACTGACCTGACAGGGGAGTAACCATGACCCCAACGTGGGTCTCCCTGGATCAGGAAGGTGATTCTCCTATGCTTTTTGGAAATAGGAGGTGGGTGGGGTGGCTTGACTTGACCCATCCACCTCCACCTCCACCTCCACCTCCACGGAGGTGTGTGGGGGGCCTGACCCATCCACCTCCATGGCACGAACCTGATATTGCATTACTTCCAGGAACGGTGCAGTGGCTCTAGGCCTTTTGGCTAAGAGCATTGGCGCAGAGTGATCCTTGATGTGTGCAAGGTGACCTCTGGCGTTTGTGATTTGACAAAGAATTGGAAAGATTGGCAACGAATAAAAAAAAAAAATTAATTGTCTCTCTGTGTTTAGTGTCTCTGTTGAATCTCTCCCCTCGCCTTCTGCATTTCAACCTTTCTCTATTTCTTCCTAAAATGCCCAGCCATCTTTCAGTCTTTTGATCTAATTAGGCTACACACCTGAAACATCACAACCTGTCTTCTTTATTTGCAGATGCTATTTAACCTGACCATAAAATCGTCGAACCATACGGCACAGAAGGAGGCCATTCAGCCCATTGTGCCTGTGCCGTGCTTACAGCAATTTTTATTTTTATTTCTGGTTCCCAGGCAACATCATCGATTTGAAGCCTTTGGATGAATATCTTCTCAGAAGGGGGATTGAGAGTTACAGAAATATTACCATTACTTGATATATTTTTTAGGAAGGGAATTGATGGATCGATTTCCCGACTAAGTGCGCCAGCGTGCAATGTTCCTGCAGGTTTGGTGTTCCTTAAAGGAAATGGAAGACGTAGAAACATAGAAACATAGAAAATAGGTACAGGAGCAGGCCATTCGGCCCTTCGAGCCTGCACCGCCATTCAATGAGTTCATGGCTGAACATGCAACTTCAGTACCCCATTCCTGCTTTCTCGCCATACCCCTTGATCCCCTTAGTAGTAAGGACTACATCTAACTCCTTTTTTAATATATTTAGTGAATTGACCTCAACTACTTTCTGTGGTAGAGAATTCCACAGGTTCACCACTCTCTGGGTGAAGAAGTTTCTCCTCATCTCGGTCCTAAATGGCTTACCTCTTATTCTTAGACTGTGACCCCTGGTTCTGGACTTCCCCAACATTGGGAACATTCTTCCTGCATCTAACCTGTCTAAACCCGTTGGAATTTTAAACATTTCTATGAGATCCCCTCTCATTCTTCTGAACTCCAGTGAATACAAGCCCAGTTGATCCAGTCTTTCTTGATATGTCAGTCCCGCCATCCCGGGAATCTGTCTGGTGAACCTTCGCTGCACTCCCTAAATAGCAAGAATGTCCTTCCTCAAGTTAGGAGATCAAAACTGTGCACAATACTCCAGGTGTGGCCTCACCAAGGCCCTGTACAACTGTAGTAACACCTCCTTGCCCCTGTACTCAAATTTCCCTTGCTGTGAAGGCCAACATGCCATTTGCTTTCTTAACCGCCTGCTGTACCTGCATGCCAACCTTCAATGACTGATGTACCACGACACCCAGGTCTCGTTGCACCTCCCCTTTTCCTAATCTGTCACCATTCAGATAATAGTCTGTCTCTGTTTTTAACACCAAAGTGGATAACCTCACATTTATCCACATTATACTTCACCTGCCATGCATTTGCGCACTCACCTAACCTATCCAAGTCACTCTGCAGCCTCATAGCATCCTCCTCGCAGCTCACACTGCCACCCAACTTAGTGTCATTTGCAAACTTGGAGATATTACACTCAATTCCTTCATCTAAATCATTAATGTACAATGTAAACAGCTGGGGCCCCAGCACAGAACCTTGCGGTATCCCACTAGTCACTGCCTGCCATTCTGAAAAGTACCCATTTACTCCTACTCTTTGCTTCCTGTCTGACAACCAGTTCTCAATCCACGTCAGCACACTACCCCCAATCCCATGTGCTTTAACTTTGCACATTAATCTCTTGTGTGGGACCTTGTCGAAAGCCTTCTGAAAGTCCAATTACACCACATCCACTGGTTCTCCCTTGTCCAATCTACCAATTACATCCTCAAAAAATTCCAGAAGATTTGTCAAGCATGATTTCCCTTTCACAAATCCATGCTGACTTGGACCTATCATGTCACCTCTTTCCAAATGGTCTGCTATGACAACCTTAATAATTGATTTCATCATTTTACCCACTACCGATGTCAGGCTGACCGGTCTATAATTCCCTGCTTTCTCTCTCCCTCCTTTTTTAAAAAGTGGGGTTACATTGGCTACCCTCCACTCCATAGGAACTGATCCAGAGCCAATGGAATGTTGGAAAATGACTGTCAATGCATCCGCTATTTCCAAGGCCACCTCCTTAAGTACTCTGGGATGCAGTCCATCAGGCCCTGGGGATTTGTCGGCCTTCAATCCCATCAATTCCCCGAACACAATTTCCCGACTAATAAGGATTTCCCTCAGTTCCTCCTTCTTACTGGACCCTCTGACCCCTTTTATATCCGGAAGGTTGGGTTTGTGTCCTCCTTAGTGAATACCGAACCAAAGTACTTGTTCAATTGGTCTGCCATTTCTTTGTTCCCCGTTATGACTTCCCCTGATTCTGACTGCAGGGGACCTACGTTTGTCTTTACTAACTATTTTCTCTTTATATATCTATAGAAGCTTTTGCAGTCCGTCTTAATGTTCCCTGCAAGCTTCCTCTCATACTTTATTTTCCCTGCCCTAATCAAACCCTTTGTCCTCCTCTGCTGAGTTCTAACTTTCTCCCAGTCACCGGGTTCACTGCTATTTCTGGCCAATTTGTATGCCACTTCCTTGGCTTTAATACTATCCCTGATTTCCCTTGCTAGCCACGGTTGAGCCACCTTGCCTTTTTTATTTTTACGCCAGCCAGGGATGTACAATTGTTGTAGTTCATCTATGCGGTCTCTAAATGTCTGCCATTGTCCATCCACAGTCAACCCCTTAAGTATCATTCGCCAATCTATCCTAACCAATTCACGCCTCATACCTTCAAAGTTACCCTTCTTTAAGCTCTGGACCATCTCTGAATTAACTGTTTCATTCTCCATCCTAATGTAGAATTCCACCATATTATATTCACTCTTACCCAAGGGGCTACGCACAACGAGATTGCTAATTAATCCTCTCTCATTACACAACACCCAGTCTAAGATGGCCTCCCCCCTAGTTGGTTCCTCGACATATTGGTCTAGAAAACCATCCCTTATGCACTCCAGGAAATCCTCCTCCACCGTATTGCTTCCAGTTTGGTTAGCCCAATCTATATGCATATTAAAGTCACCCATGATAACTGCTGCACCTTTATTGCATGCACCCCTAATTTCCTGTTTGATGCCCTCCCCAACATCACTACTACTGTTTGGAGGTCTGTACACAACTCCCACTAACGTTTTTTGCCCTTTGGTGTTCTGCAGCTCCACCCATATAGATTCCACATCATTCAAGCTAATGTCCTTCCGAACTGTTGCATTAATCTCCTTTTTAACCAGCAATGCTACCCCACCTCCTTTTCCTTTTATTCTATCCTTCCTGAATGTTGAATACCCTTGGATGTGCATTTATATAGCGCCTTTCGCAACCTCAGAACATCCCAAAGTGCTTTATAGCCAATGAAGTAGTTTTGAAGGGTGTATCACCTGGACTGGTGAGCCCCAAATGTCTCAAGGATTCGTGGAAAACACTTTATAAAGGGGTCCGCTGGGCACAAATTTGTGTTCTTCCGACAGAACCCCCCCGCCCCCCCCCAACCCCCACCCACTCCCCCGCGTCCGACACCTCACACAGACCCAGTTTCTACTGCCAGAATTCCCAGTCGTTCCAAGGCCGCACCAGCAAAAGAAAACGATTTCTGCAGAAAATCTGCTCGAGCACAAATCCGAGTCGCAAGCTTGCAACAGGTAGGAGACTGAGAGTTTTGGCTGTGATCCTTCAACAAGACTTTCATTCTGGTGCAGCGCTATTTATCTTTCCCTTCCACTCGCTAATTGACCTGCTGGACTCTTAAAAGTTCCCCTGCAGTCTAGTATAATACAGCATTTGAATTTTCATTAATTTAAATACCAACCCAAACAGGTGCTTTTTATAACACATTTTCATGAATATTCCAGTGGCTTATGCCATTTACCTCTGCTAATCCATTAGAACAATTAACTGACTCATGCATGTAATTCTTAATATGATGGAGAGTTTCCCTTATGGTCTATTAAGTGCCTGTGTGGGTTTTAATTGTTTATGGGATGCATGTGATAGGCTTGCCATCTTACTTGACATATTTCCTGCTCCAATTTTCACAGTTACTTTCTCCCCTTGCCTATTCTGATCGATGTATCATACTAAGCCACATTGCCTGAGGTAGCAACAGCCTTTGGGAATGCCGAAAGCATAAAGGAAGAAAGAACTTGCATTAATTTAGCGCCGTTCACAACCTCAGGACATCCCAAAGCGATTTACAGGCAATTAAGCACGTGAAGTGTAATTACTGTGATAATGGAGGAAACGCGAGAGCAAATATGTGCCGAGCAAGATCCCACAAACATTAATAAAACATTAATCAAAGAAAAGACAAGATTGTTTATTTTCGTGATGTTGGTTGAGGGATAAATGTTGGTCAGGACACCGGGGAGAACTCCTCTGCTCTTCCTCGAAATAGAACCATGGGACCTGTCCCTGAGAGGGCAGACGGTTTAACATCTCATCTAAAAGACGGCCCCTCCGACACTGTAGCACTCCCTCAGCACTGCACTGGAGTGTCAGCCGAGATTTTGTGCTCAAGTCTCTGGAGTGGGACTCGTACCCATTACCTTCTGATGCAGAGGGAGAGTGCCACGCACTGAGCCACAGCTGACACTAAGAAATGTGCAAAAAATGTAAAATGGGAGACTGGGTAATAAGGTTAGACATTATCCTTTTAGCCTTAGGACCAACCCAGGCTGATAGACTGAGAGCTTCTTCTGGTTTCTGGCTGTAAGGTACCAATGAAATTAGCTTTCGTTGTCGAGATCCTAAGTCATTTTGGTACCAAGTTACACAAAGATGTGCAATCTCCCTCATACGCGAGGCAATAATACGAATCCTGTGGGAAATCTCAGTCTGGTGCAATGGGGGGGTGCCTGGCGGGGGGTGGGGGGGGGCGTTGGCGGGGTGTGTGCGGGGAAGTGGGGCCGGGGAGGGGGCGCTCTTCCCTGGATGGTGCTGAGATATTGCTGGGCTAGAGTTTTAATTGTCAATACCTGTCCTGGATAAATCAATCCTTTCTTTAACACCAATATCCTTCCCCGCCCCCGACAAGCATGAAAAAAAAAGATCTTCCCATAGCTCTCCAATACTGCGGTTTTTCCTCGCCTCATGTCTGGCTCTCTTGTCATTGGCAGCTGTGCCTTCAGCTGCCCCAAGCTCTGGAACTCCCTCCCTAAACCTCTCCACCTCTCTACCTCTCTCTCCTCCTTTAAGACGCTCCTTAACACCTATCTCTTTGACCAAGCTTTTGGTCGTCTGTCCTTATGCGGCTCGGTTTCAAATTTTATCTGATAACACTTCTGTGAAGCACCATGGGAGGTTTTACTCCATTAAAGGTGCTATATAAATGCAAGTTGTTGTTGTAGACTAATTGATGGGAGATTGATTACCAGAATTAGTTAACAACTCCATTATCAGGATGGGATCTTCTACCCTTTCTAAGAAATGCACCAGGATTAGAAGTGAGACATGATATTGGCTCAGAAGATCAAGATGTAGAATCAGTTTGGCTGGAGATAAGAAATAATAAGGGAAAGAAGTCACTGGCGGGAGTGGTCTACAGGCCCCCAAACAGTAGCTATACTGTAGGACGGAGTATAAATCAAGAAATAATGGAGGCTTGTAAGAAAGGTACGGCATTAATCATGGGTGATTTTAATCTTCATATTGATTGGGCAAATTCATAGAGTGTATTCGGGATGGTTTCTTAGAACAATACATTGTGGAACCAACCTGCAGGCTATCTTAGATCTGGTACTGTGTAATGAGACATGATTAATTAATGATCTCATAGTAAAGGATCCTCTTGGGAAAACTGATCATAGCATAGTAGAATTTCAAATTCAGTTTTGAGCATGAGAAAGCTAGATCTCGAACTAGTGTCCTGAACTTAAATAAAGGCAATTACAAAGATATGAAGGCAGAGTTGGCTAAAGTGGACTGAGAAAATAGATTAGAGAGTAAGATGGTAGATGAGCAGTGGCAAACATTTAAGGAGATATTTCATAACTCTCAGCAAAGATATATGAAGTAATCTTCCTCAATCGCTTTCTCCCTGTGGCTGAAGAGCTCCTCCCAGAGTTGCAATGTGGATTCCACCCACTAAGGGGCACAATGAACATGATCTTGACCGTGTGGCAAATCCAAGAGAAATGCAGGGAACAGCACCAACCTCTGTACATGGCCTTCTTTGACCTCACAAAGGCCTTCGACACTGTCAATCATGAGAGATTATGGAGTGTCCTCCTCAAATTCGGCTGCCCTCAAAAGTTTGTCACCATCCTCAGCCTGCTCCACGATGACATGCAAGCCGTGATCCTGACCAACGGACCCACCACAGACCCAATACACGTGTGGACCGGAAGCAAGCAAGGCTGTGTCATCGCACCAATGCTATTCTTGATCTTATTTGCTGCAAGCTCCATCTCACCCTTAGTAAGCTCCCCAATGGAGTAGAACTAATCTACAGAACAGATGGGAAACTGTTCATCCTCCGATGCCTCCAGTCCAGATCCAAGGTCGTCCCATCCTCTGTCATTGAATTACAGTACGCAGATGACACTTGCGTCTGTATATACTCGGAGGCCGAACTCCAAGCCATCGTCAACACCTTCACTGAAGCATACAAGAGCATGGGCCTTTCACTAAACATCCGTAAGACAAAGGTCCGCTACGAACCTGCCCCCGCCACACAGCACTGCCCCCCAATCGAAATTCACGACAAGGCCTTGGACAACATGGAACACTTTCCATACCTCGGGAGCTTACTGTCAACAAGGGCAGACATCAACAACAATGTCCAACACTGCCTTCAGTGTGTCAGTGCAGCCTTCGGTCACCTGATGAAGAGAGTGTTTGAAGACCAGGACCTCAAACCCAGCACCAAGCTCATGGTCTACAGAGCAGTGGTGATACCCGCCCTCCTAATATGGTTCAGAGACATAGACTATGTACAGCAGGCACCTCAAAACACTGGAGAAGTACCATCGATGCTGCCTCCGCAAGATCCTGCAAAACCATTGGCAGGATAGGCGCACCAAGGTCAGTGTTCTTGCTCAGGCCAACATCCCCAGCATCGAAGCACTGACCACGCTTGATCAGCTCCGTTGGTCAGGCCACATTGTCTGCATGCCCACAACGAGACTCCCAAAACAAGTGCTCTACTGGGAGCTTCAACACGGCAAGCGAGCCCCAGGTGGGGAGAGGAAATGCTTCATGGACACCCTCAAAGCCTCCTTGAAAAAGTGCAACATCCCCACCAACTCCTGGGAATCCCTGGCCCAAGACCACTCAAAGTGGAGGAAAAGCATCCGGGAAGGCGCTGAACACCTCGAGTCTCTTTGCTGGGAAGAAGCCAAGCGTAAACAGCGGAAGGGGCGCACGGCAACCCAAGCACACCACCCACCCGTTTCTTCAACCACCATCTGCCCCACCTGTAACAGAGACTGTAGGTCCCACATTGGACTCCTCAGCCACCTGAGTGTGGAAGCAAGTCAGCCTCGATTCCGAAGGATTGCCTAAGAAGAAGATTCCAGTGAGAAACAAAGACTCTGAGAGAAGAATGAACCATCCGTGGTTAACTAAGGAAGCAAAGGATGGTATCAAATTGAAAACAAAGACATACAATGTTGTGAAGAATAGTGAAAGGCCAGAGAATTGGGAAATTTTTAGAAACTAGCAAAGGACAACTAAAAAAATAATAAAGAGAGAGAAGATAGTTTATGAGAGTAAATTAGCAACAAACATAAAAACAGACAGTAAGAGCTTCTACAGGTATATAAATAGGAAGAGAGTAGCTAAAGTAAATGTTGGTCCCTTAGAGGATGAGACTGGGGAATTAATAACGGGAAACAGGGAAATGGCAGAGACATTGAACAAATATTTTGTATCGGTCTTCACGGTAGAAGACACTAAAAACATCCCAATAATTGATAATCAAGAGGCTATTGGGAGGGGGGTGGTTAAAACAATCTCTATCACTGGAGAAAAAGTACTAGGCAAACTAATGGGACTAAAGGTGGACAAGTCCCCTGGCCATGATGGCCTGCATCCTAGGGTCTTAAAAGAGGTGGCTGCAGAGATAGTGGCTGCATTGATTGTAATCTACCAAAATTCCCAGGACTCTGGGGAGGTCCCAGCGGACTGCAAATTTAATGCCTCTATTTAAAAAAGGAGGCAGACAAAAAGCAGGAAACTATAGACCAGTTAGCCTAACTTCTGTCATTGGGAAAATGCTAGAGTCCATCATTAAGGAAGTAATAGCAGGACGTTTAGAGAATCATAATACAGTCAAGCAGAGTCAGCATGGTTTTATGAAAGGGAAATCATGTTTGACAAATTTGCTGGATTTCTTTGAGAATGTAACGAGCAGGGTGGATAAAGGGGAACCAGTAGATGTCATGTATTTGGATTTCCCGAAGGCATTCGATAAGGTGCCACATAAAAGGTTTTACACAAGATAACAGCTCATGGGGTTGGGAGTAATATATTAGCACGGATAGAGGATTGGCTAACTAACAGAAAACAAAGAGTCGGGATAAATGGGTCATTTTCAGCTGGGCAAACTTTAACTAGTGGGGCTCCACAAGGATCAGTGCAGGGGCCTCAGCTATTTACAATATATATTAATGACTTGGATGAAGGGACCAAGTGTAAAAGTGTAGAAGTCCTGCTACAACTGTACGGGGTATTGGTGAGACCACACCTGGAATACTGCATACAGTTTTGGCCTCCTTATTTAAGGAGGGATATACTTGCATTGGAGGCAGGTCAGAGAAGGTTCTTGAGGTTGATTCATGAGATGAAGGGATTGTCTTCTGAAGAAAAGTTGAGCAGGTTGGGTGTATAATCATTGGAGTTTAGAAGAATGAGAGGTGATCTTATTGAAACGTATGAGATTCTGAGGGTGCTTGACAGGGTAGATACAGAGAGGATGTTTCCCCTCATGGGGGAATCTAGAACTAGGGGGCATAGTTTCAGAATAAGGGGTCGCCCATTTAAAATGGAAATGAGGAGGAATTTCTTCTCTCAGAATCTTTGGAATTCTCTGCCCCAGAGAGCTGTGGAGGCTGGGTCATCGAATATATTTAAGGTGGAGGTAGACAGATTTTTGAATGATAAGGGAGTCAGGGCTATGGGGAGTGGGCAGGGAAGTGGAGTTGAGGCCAAGATCATATCAAACATCATCTTATTGAATGGCGGAGCACGGTTAAGGGGCCAAATGGCCTACTCCTGCTCCTATTTCTTATGTTCTTATGTTCTTATTACACTTGGTTGTCCCAGTGTCATCAATAAAAGGCAAATTTCCACATAGAATCATAGAATAGTACAGCACAGAAGGAGGCTATTCGGCCCATCGAATCTGTGCCGGTTCTTTCGAAGAGCAAAGCAGTTTAGTCCCACTTTCCCGCTCTCTCCTCATATCCCTGAAATATTTTCCCCTTCAAGTATTTATTCAATACCCTTTTGAAATTTGTATTTACCACCCTATCAGGCTGTGCATTCCAAATTCTAACCACTCGTTGTGTAAAAGGCTTTTCATGTCGCCTCGAGCTCTTTTGCCAATCACCTTAAATCTGTAACCTCTGGTTATCGATCCTTCTGCCATTGGAAACATTTAATTTTAAGCACCTCTATCATTTCTCCTCTTCACCTTCTCTGCTCTATGGAGAACAACCCCAGCCTCTCCACGTAACTGTAATTGCTCATCCCTGGAACCATTCTAGTAACTCTTTTCTGTACCCTCTCCAAAGCCTTCATATCATTCCTAAAGTGTGGTGCCCAGAATTGGCCATACTACTCCAGCTGGAGTTGGACTAGTGTTTTATAAAGGTTCATCATAACGTCCTTGCTTTTGTACTCGCCTCTATTTATAAAACCCAGGATCCCTTATGCTTTATTATCTGCTTTGTTAACCTGTCCTGTCACCCTCAAAGATTTTTAAAAAGAAAGGCACAACTGACGAGAAAAGATTCAAATTAAAATATAAAATAACCATTCAACAAAGCATAAAACAGTATGATGTTATTACAGACAATCTATGAGACATTTCAGGCCTTGCAATGCCCAATGTTACCAGCGGACACCGTATGCTCCCACTCCAAGTCCCCACGGACGCAGAAGGCGAACGAGGTGGATCTTGGCCTTTGGTTGTGCAACAATTCCTGTGTCCCTTTGAGCTGCTGGCAGCATCGCTGCAGCAAGGACTGGAAACAGTGCAGTTCATTGAGGCCGAGACAGTGAAACAGCATCATTCAGTGGCCACACAAGGAGCTACAGTTGTGGTTTGAAAGCAGCATTGAAAATAAGGCAACCTGATCGTTTGATCCTTTGAAATAACAGGCTCCTGGTGAATGTTTATCTATTGTATTAGCTTCATCGCTCTGATATTTACCAACTGGTGAATTGACCATTACTCTGTGCCAAGAAAATAAATAAATATTGACATGTGAACAGTTCATCCCCTTAATTGCTGAAGATCATGAGCATGGGTTTGTGACCTAATAAGCTCCCTGTCATTTTTGTATCAGTAAGCTGCTCACAATATATTCTTGGAGTTGATCCTTGCCTGCGAACCTACTGTTTCACACTTATTGACTGAATTTACCTCTCTTAATGTCTCCTTGAGATCTCCTGAGAACAAACAAAGCAGGGAAGGGTGAAAGAAAACCACAGCCACTTCATGCTTTCCTGTATTATGGACTCTACCACCCATTTAATCTCCTTCCACGGACACAGTACATGAACTAGTTTACCCCTTACATTTATCCTCTAGGGGAATGTTCTGCATAAAAACTCCTTGACTCACGAAGATAAATCAAGCAAAACTCCAAACTAGTTCTCCATCTTCACATCTCCACTGTTCAAACTTGACCTGTGGCCCTCAACAGACATCAACCTATCCCTCACCGGCCCTAGAACCAGATGGACCATTATGCCCTATGGTGCATTTGATCATCTCAGTCTAAAACTGTCCCATCACCTAATCCCTCCACAGATACTGCCTCCGGGAACTGCATACACATGTCCCCCTCTCACCCCCACTCTCTCCTGCCTCACTCCATTATCCTGTAGCACATTGTGTTGCATTTCAGATCCTAACCACTCGCTGCGTAAAAAGGTTTTTCCTCGTGTTGGTTCGTTTGCCAATCACCTTAAATCTGTGTCCTCTGGTTCTCGGCCCTTCCACCAATGGGAACAGTTTCTCTCTATCTACTGTCTCGACCATTTCTTCCCAAAACTCGTATATTTCAATGGATCCAATCATTTCCTATAATCGACCCAGTCTCCTTACTACAAAAGCAAGATACTGTGGATGCTGGAAATCTGAAATAAAAACAGAAAATGCTGGAAACACTCAGCAGGTCAGGCAGCATCTGTGGAGAGAGAAACAACAACTTGTATTTATATAGTGCCTTTAACATAGTAAAACGTCCCAAGGCGCTTCACAGGAATGTTAGAAGACAAAACAGGTGCAGCGTCGAGAATCCGGAACCCTTGGGTCAGAGGCCGGCTCAGATTCCAGGCTTTTCCGGACTTTCGATCGTCTTTCTGAGGTCACGAATCCAGAAACACCCGAGCCCAGGTTCGGGTATTTCTGGATTTCGGAACGTCAGAAAGTGGGAAGTGAGCCCCGCCGAGGAGGTGTTCAGGCCGTCCGGCCCCGCCGCCAAGGAGGAGGAGGTGTTCGGGCGGGCCCCGCCGCCAAGGAGGAGGAGATGTTCGGGCGGGCCCTACCGAGGAAGAGGTGTTCGGGCCGTCCGGCCCCGCCGCCAAGGAGGAGGAGATGTTCGGGCGGGCCCTACCGAGGAGGAGGTGTTCGGGCCGTCCGGCCCCGCCGCCAAGGAGGAGGAGATGTTCGGGCGGGCCCCACCGAGGAGGAGGTGTTCGGGTGGGCCCTGCCGAGGAGGAGGTGTTCGGGTGGGCCCAGCCGAGGAGGAGGTGTTCGGGCGGGGCCCTGTTGAGGAGGAGGTGTTCGGGCGGGCCCTGCCGAGGAGGAGATGTTCGGGCGGGCCCTGCTGAGGAGGAGGTGTTCGGGCGGGCCCCACCGAGGAGGAGGTGTTCGGGCGGGCCCTGCCAAGGAGGAGGTGTTCGGGCGGGCCCTGCCAAGGAGGAAGTGTTCGGGCGGGCCCTGCCAAGGAGGAGGTGTTCGGGCGGGCCCTGCCGAGGAGGAAGTGTTCGGGTGGGCCCTGCTGAGGAGGAGGAGGTGTTCGGGCGGGCCCTGCCGAGGAGGAGGTGTTCGGGCGGGCCCTGCTGAGGAGGAGGTGTTCGGGCGGGCCCTGCCGAGGAGGAGGAGGTGTTCGGGTGGGCCCTGCCGAGGAGGAGGTGTTCGGGCGGGCCCTGCCGAGGAGGAGGTGTTCGGGCGGGCCCTGCCGAGGAGGAGGTGTTCGGGTGGGCCCTGCCGAGGAGGAGGAGGTGTTCGGGCGGGCCCTGCCGAGGAGGAGGTGTTCGGGTGGGCCCTGCCGAGGAGGAGGAGGTGTTCGGGCGGGCCCTGCCGAGGAGGAGGAGGTGTTCGGGTGGGCCCTGCTGAGGAGGAGATGTTCGGGCGGGCCCTGCTGAGGAGGAGGTGTTCGGGCGGCCCCGCCGCCAAGGAGGAGGAGGTGTTCGGGCGGGCCCTGCCGAGGAGGAGGAGGTGTTCGGGTGGGCCCTGCCGAGGAGGAGATGTTCGGGCGGGCCCTGCCAAGGAGGAGGAGATGTTCGGGCGGGCCCTGCCGAGGAGGAGGTGTTCGGGCGGGCCCTGCCGAGGAGGAGGAGGTGTTCGGGCGGGCCCTGCCGAGGAGGAGGAGGTGTTCGGGCGGGCCCCACTGAGGAGGAGGTGTTCGGGTGGGCCCTGCTGAGGAGGAGGAGGTGTTCGGGCGGGCCCTGCCGAGGAGGAGGTGTTCGGGCGGGCCCTGCCGAGGAGGAGATGTTCGGGCGGGCCCTGCCGAGGAGGAGATGTTCGGGCGGGCCCTGCCAAGGAGGAGGTGTTCGGGCGGGCCCTGCCGAGGAGGAGATGTTCGGGCGGGCCCTGCCAAGGAGGAGGTGTTCGGGCGGGCCCTGCCGAGGAGGAGGTGTTCGGGCGGGCCCTGCCGAGGAGGAGATGTTCGGGCGGGCTCTGCCGAGGAGGAGGTGTTCGGGCGGGCCCTGCCGAGGAGGAGGTGTTCGGGCGGGCCCTGCCGAGGAGGAGGTGTTCGGGCGGGCCCTGCCGAGGAGGAGATGTTCGGGCGGGCTCTGCCGAGGAGGAGGTGTTCGGGCGGGCCCTGCCGAGGAGGAGGTGTTCGGGCGGGCCCTGCCGAGGAGGAGGTGTTCGGGCGGGCCCTGCCGAGGAGGAGGTGTTCGGGCGGGCCCTGCCGAGGAGGAGGAGGTGTTCGGGCGGGCCCCACTGAGGAGGAGGTGTTCGGGCAGGCCCTGCCGAGGAGGAGGTGTTCGGGCGGGCCCTGCCGAGGAGGAGGAGGTGTTCGGGCGGGCCCCACTGAGGAGGAGGTGTTCGGGTGGGCCCTGCTGAGGAGGAGGTGTTCGGGTGGGCCCTGCTGAGGAGGAGGTGTTCGGGCGGGCCCTGCCAAGGAGGAGGTGTTCGGGTGGGCCCTGCCGAGGAGGAGGAGGTGTTCGGGCGGGCCCTGCCGAGGAGGAGGTGTTCGGGCAGGCCCTGCCGAGGAGGAGGTGTTCGGGCAGGCCCTGCCGAGGAGGAGGTGTTCGGGCGGGCCCTGCCAAGGAGGAGATGTTCGGGCGGGCCCCACCGAGGAGGAGGTGTTCAGACGGGCTGGCGATGAGGCCCCGAGGTAAGGGCAGCGGCGGTAGCAGGGCGAGGCCCGAGGTCGGCAGGGTCGGCGGGTCTGGATTCCAGAACATTTTACGGATTCTGGATGACCCGGCCACCGATCGGTCCGGAGTCTGTATTCCTGAACTCCATTTTGACGCTGCACCTGTACAAATAAATTTGATATCGAGCCACATAAGAAGAAATTACGGCAGATAACCAAAATATTGGTCAAAGAGGTAGGTTTTAAGGAATGTCTTAAAGGAGGAATGAGAGGTACCGAGGCAGAGAGGTCTAGGGAGGGAGTTCCAGAGCATAGGGCCCAGGCAGTTAAAGGCACTGCCACCGATGGTTGTAATCAAGGATGCTCAAGTGGACAGAATTTGAGGAGCGCAGACATCTCGGGGGTGGTGGAGGGGGGGATGGGGGATGTGGGGCTGGAGGAGATTACAGAGATAAGGAGGGGTGAGGCCATGGAAGGATTTGAAAATAAGGATGAGAATTTTGAAATCGATGCGCTGCTTAACCGGGAGCCAATGTCGGTCAGTGAGCACAGGGGCGATGCGTGAATGGGACTTGGTGCAAGTTAGGACACAGGCTGCTATGTTTTCTATGACCTCAATTTACGTAGGGTAGAATGTGGGATGCCAGCCAGGAGTGCGTTGGAGTAGTCAAGTCTAGCGGTAACAAAGGCACGGATGAGGGTTTCAGCAGCGGATGAGCTGAGGCAGGAGCGGAGACGGGCGATGTTACGGAGGTGACAAATAGACGGTTTTAGTTATGCTAACAGAGTTAATGTTTCAAGTCGATGATCTTTCATTAGAACTGCTCTCCAGAGAGTGCTAGTGTTTCAAGAAAGAAAGGGAGGAATATTAAAAAAGGCTCAAAAATTGTTTTTTGTTTCTCAAAACCTGTTTGAAAAGTGAATAAAATGAATTCCAGGGTAATTGACTATTTGAAGGGCAGCTTTTTGAAGACGAACAAGATGCTGATGCACAATTCAGATGCTCGGATATATTTAGCAAATACAATGTTGGTCCAGGCTGAAATATAACCAATTTATTCAGATGTTGCTCAGTGTTTTAACGCTGAATAAATTCCCACTTGAGTTCAATTTATTTGTGATTAGTGTTGAAGCTAATAGCTCAGAACAAGTTGAGCAGAACTACTTTTGACAAAATACCTTTGAACATGGATATACACATGCTCATACATTCCCTACACACCAGAGAATTGGGAAAACCTTACTCTTGTCTGCTATTGTGCGGCTCATGTATTTCAGTGTCAGTTCCTCTCCGACTCGAGTACACACTAGGGAAGAGTGTACTGCACGGCTTGTGTCTGTCTCATTGTCAGCTCCTGTATATGTACAGTACACAGCGGGTAAAAGGGAATTATGCACTCCCATCTGGTACTGTACATTAGAACATAAGAACATAAGAAATAGGAGCAGGAATAGGCCATTCGGCCCCTCGAGCCTGCTCCGCCATTCAATAAGATCATGGCTGATCTTCTACCTCAACTCCACCTTCCCGCACTGTCCCCATATCCCTCGATTCCCTTAGTATACAAAAATCTATCGACCTCTGTCTTGAATATACTTATCGACTGAGCCTCCACAGCCCTCTGGGGTAGAGAATTCCAAAGATTCACAACCCTCTGGGTGAAGAAGTTTCTCCTCATCTCAGTCCTAAATGGCCGACCCCTTATTCTGAGACTGTGACCCCTGGTTCTAGACTCCCCAGCCCGGGGGGAAACATCCTCCCTACATCCACCCTGTCAAGCCCTGTAAGAATTTTGTATGTTTCAATGAGATCACCTCTCATTCTTCTAAACTCTAGAGAATATAGGCCTAGTCTACTCAATCTCTCCTCATAGGACAATCCCCCCATCCCAGGAATCAGTCTGGTGAACCTTGGTTGCACTCCCTCAATGGCAAGTGTATCCTTCCTTAGGTAAGGAGAGCAAAACTGTACACAATACTCCAGGTGTGGTCTCACCAGGGCCCGATATAATTGTAGTAATTGTATTAACTGACCCGTGTGTGTCTCAGTGTCAGCTCCTGTACATGTACAGCACAAAGCAGGTAAAAGCCGACGATTCGCCTCTGTCTGGTGCTTACAGCTCTTGTATGGGCCTGAGATGGTTCTTGTATGTATATCGTATACATGTGACATGGCCAAATTAGGATCATGTGTGTCTAATTAATATTCATAACAAGAATAACATGCTGAAGGGAGTCGTCAGCAGAGGCAGGAGACACAAATCCGCTGAATTCCAAAAGAACAGCAAACACATTTTGTGACGTCACAGGACTGCAGGTAGGTGATTGGTGGGTGAGTATTAGTGTTTTATTCTCTCTACCATAACTGGATAAACGAATTAATATAACTATAGATAACCATGTGAATAAAGACTTTAAGAGAGCGAAAGATAAAGGTAGGCCCGATTATTAAGACTCTAAGGGCTAGAAATTCCGTAGCGCCGCTTGGGGCGATAACTTTTGAAATCTCGGAAAAATATCGCCAGGCGACAATGATTTTCTGCTCCCGGGAGATTCAGCTTTTGCTGAGGGAAGTGGAGCGCTCCGTCAAGCGCTAACCACTTCTCTTCGGGTGCTAAAGTGCGAGAGTGGGGTGGTAGCAGCAGAGCGCTGAACAATGTGGAGTGCAATGCTACTGGCATCAGAGGCTGCTTCCCTCGCTTAACGGGAAAGGCCAAGGATGGTGCACAACATACTTCTCGTGATTTCCACGTTGAAAGGGGACCTGTGTGTCTGCCATTACAGCTGGCAAGCCCATTACATGACATGTTATCGAACGCTATTTGGAAATCCATGTATACCACATCAACCGCACTTAGCCTGTCTATACCCTTTATAGATTCTTTGCATCCTCCTCACAACTTGCTTTCCCACCCATCTTTGTATCATCAGCAAATTTGGCTACAATACATTCGGTCCCTTCATCCAGTTATTAATATAGATTGTAAGTAGTTGAAGCCCCAGCACTGATCCCTGCGGCACCCCACTAGTTACAGTTTGCAACCGGAAAATGACCCATTTATCCCGACACTCTTGTTTTCTGTTAGCCAATCCGGTATCCATGCTAATATATTATCCTCATCCCCGTGAGCTCTTATCTTGTGCAGTGATCTTTTATGTGGCACCTTATAGAATGCCTTCTGGAAATGCAAATACACCACATCCACTGGTTCCCCTTTATCCACCCTGCTCGTTACATCCTCAAAGAAATCCCGCAAATTTGTCAAACATGATTTCCCTTTCATAAAACCATGCTGAACTCTGCCTGACTGTATTATGATTTTCTAAATGTCCTGCTATTACTTCCTTAATGATGGACTCCAGCATTTTCCCAATGACAGAAATTAGGCTAACTGGTCTATAGTTTCCTGCTTTTTGTCTGCCTCCTTTCTTAAATAGAGGCATTAAATTTGCAGTTTTGCAGTCTGCAAGGACCTCTCCAGAATCCAAGGAATTTTGGTAGATTGCAACCAATGCAACCACTATCTCTGCAGCCACTTCTTTTAAGACCCTAGGATGCAGGCCATCAGGTCCAGGGGACATGTCCACCTTTAATCCCGTTAGTTTGCCTAGTCCTTTTTCTCTAGTGATAGTGATTGCTTTAAGTCCCATCCCCCTCCCCCACCCCAATAGCCCCTTGATTATCCACTATTGGGATGTTTTTAGTGTCTTCTACCGTGAAGACCGATACAAAATATTTGTTCAAAGTCTCTGCCATTTCCCTGATTCCCATTATTAATTTCCCAGTCTCATCCTCTAAGGGACCAATGTTTACTTTAGCTACTCACTTCCTTTTTATATACCTGTAGAAGCTCTTACTACTAGATACAGTATAATATGGATAAATGTGAGGTTATCCAATTTGGGGGCAAAAACACGAAGGCAGAATATTATCTGAATGGTGGCAGATTAGGAAAGAGGGAGGTGCAACGAGACCTGGGTGTCATGGTTCATCAGTCATTGTAAGTTGGCATACAGGTACAGCAGATGGTGAAGAAGGCAAATGGCATGTTGGCCTTCATAGCTAGGGGATTTGAGTATAGGAGCAGGGAGGTCTTACTGCAGTTGTACAGGGCCTTGGTGAGGCCTCACTTAGAATATTGTGTTCAGTTTTGGTCTCCTAATCTGAGGAAGGACATTCTTGCTATTGAGGGAGTGCAGCGAAGGTTCACCAGATTGATTCCCTGGATGGCAGGACTGACATATGAGGAGAGACTGGACCAACTGGGCCTTTTTACACTGGAGTTTAGAAGGATGAGAGGGGATCTTATAGAAACTTATAAGATTCTGATGGGACTGGACAGGTTAGATGCGGGAAGAATGTTCCCGAAGATGGGGAAGTCCAGAACCAGGTCTTAGGATAAGGGACAGGCCTTTTAGGACTGAAATGAGGAGAAACTTCTTCACTCAGAGAGTTGTTAACCTGTGGAATTCCCTAATCTGAGGAAGGACGTTCTTGCTATTGAGGGAGTGCAACGAAGGTCACCAGACTGATATGGCTGGACTGACATATGAGGAGAGACTGGATCAACTGGGCCTTTATTCACTGGAGTTTAGAAGGATGAGAGGGGATCTCATAGAAACATATAAAATTCTGACGGGACTGGACAGGTTAGATGCAGGAAGAATGTTCCCGATGTTGGGGAAGTCCAGAACCAGAGTACACAGTCTAAGGATAAGGGGCAAGCCATTTAAGACCGAGGTGAGGAGAAACTTCTTCACTCAGAGGGTTATTAACTTCTGTGGAATTCTCTACCGTGGAGAGTTGTTGATGCCAGCTCATTGGATATATTCAAGAGGGAGTTAGATATGGCCCTTACGGCTAAAGGGATCAAGGGGTATGGAGAGAAAGCAGGAAAGGGGTACTGAGGGAATGATCAACCATGATCTTATTGAATGGTGGTGCAGGCTCGAAGGGCCGAATGGACTACTCCTGCACCTATTTTCTATGTTTCTATGTTTCTATGTTTTTATATTTCTTGCTAGTTTACTCTCATATGCTATCTTCTCTCTCTTTTATCATTTTTTTAGTCGGCCTTTGCTGGTTTCTAAAAATTTCTCAATCCTCTGGTCTTCCACTGTCCTTTGCAACATTGTATACCTTTGTTTTCAATTTGATACCATCCTTTACTTCCTTAGTTAGCCACGGATGTTTAATCCTTCTCTCAGAGTCTTTGTTTCTCACTGGAATATATCTTTGCTGAGAGTTATGAAATATCTCCTTAAATGTTTGTCATTGCTTTTCTACCGTCTTACCCTTTAATATATTTTCCCGGTCCATTGTAACCAACTCTGCCTTCATATCTTTGTAATTATCTTTATTAAGTGTTCAGGACACTAGTTTGAGACCTAGCTTTCTCACCCTCAAATTGAATTTGAAATTCTTCCATGTTATAATCACTCTTCCCAAGAGAATCCTTCACTACTGGATCATTAATTAATCCAGATTTATTACGCATTACCAGATCTAGAATAGTCTGTTCCCTGGTTGGTTCCACAACGTATTGTTCCAAGAAACCATCCCACATATACTCTATGAACCCTTCCTCAAGGCTACCTTTGAAAATGTGATTTGTACAATCAATATGAAGATTAAAATCGCCCATGATTATTGCCGTACCTTTCTTACAAGCCTCCATTATTTCTTGATTTGTACGCTGTCCTCCAGTGTGGCTACTTTAGGGGGCCTATAGACTACTCCCACCAGTGACTTCTTTGCCTTATTATTTTTTATCTCCACCCAAACTGATTCTGCATCTTGATCTTCCGAGCCAATATCATTTCTCACTACTGCACTGATCTCATCCCTTATTAACAGAGCTACCACACCTCATTTTCCTTTCTGCCAATCTGCTTATCCTTACGAAATGGCATGGAGAGAATCTGTTCCAATTGGCGGGAGGGTCGAGAACCAGAGGACACAGATTTAAGGTGATTGGCAAAAGAACCAAAGGCGACATGAGGAAAAACCTTTTTACGCAGCGAGTGGTTAGGATCTGGAATGCGTTGCCTGAGAGGGTGGTGGAGGCAGATTCAATCGTGGCTTTCAAAAGGGAGTTGGATAAGTACCTGAAGGAAAAACATTTGCAGCGCCACGGGGAAAGGGCGGGGGAGTGGGACTGGCTGAAGTGCTCCTGCAGAGAGCTGGCATGGGCTCGGCAGGCCGAATGACCTCCTTCCGTAACCATTCTATGATTCTATGATTTAAGCTGGGGCAAGACGCATGTGGAGGACATACAAATTCATGCTCTTGCTGCAGGTTTGCAGCATTGGGTGTGTGTGTTAATTTTCATGGGCTGAGAATCTTGCAGGGTGCATTGACCTTGACGTCCAGATTCCCGACATAGTCCATCCACGAGAGGCTTGGAGCTGGCAATATTCGTTGGTAAATCTGCCCCTTAAAGCCCTAGCTGGTGTGTGGAGGATCTTGGTGCTGACTAGAATGGGGCAAATGTGTTTGCCCATCATTCCACATGCAGTGCGAAAGAAAAGCTGGAGAGCAAATGCCCCTCCCTCCCTCGCCAGCGCTGGTCAGCTGAAGTGCTCAACTGGGATGGCTGGCATATATTAGCATGTGGTTAGCATATTTACATATGATTAGCATGTTATTATCACTTTGAGGACTCCATTACTGACAGTGATATGTTGCCTCGGTCATTTACTGTCCGGGGCAGGCCAAAGGCTACTCCCTGGGCTAAAAGGCCTGTCAAAGTGATGGGCCAAAGATTAATCAGTTGGCACTCTCTAGCTGGGAGCAGGTGGGAATTCATTGCATTAATATTTATTGCCAGTACTTCTGTCCATATTGTCTGCTTTTGGTTTGGTAATAGGAAGGTCTTGATAAATGGAAGCAGCTCTGTCCTTGGAGGTATAGATTGTATCCCCCTTCCGCTGCTGTTCCCCACATTCGTCCCTGGCTAAATGCCCTGCTGGTGTTCAGTGTTTGGGGCTCCCACTGAACATTGGCCACTTGAGTAAGGCACAAGAGGGGTGCCTGGTACCATAACCCCATTGGCAGGCAGCAATGTCATCAGAGGAGAGGAGAATTTGGGAGGGGTAATTAAAATAACAATGTTCGCAGAGTGTTGTAGGGGGAGAGAGCTAGGCCAGTTACAAAAGAATGAACTTGCATTTATATAACACCTTTAACGTAGTAAAATGTCCCAAGGTGCTTCACAGCAGCAGTTGTCCCACTGACACCTGGGAGTCCCTGGCAAAAAACTGTCCTAAATGGAGGAGTGCATCTAGGAGGGCACTGAGCACCACGAGTCTCGTCGCCGAGAGCACGCAGAAAACTAGCACAGGCAGCGGAAGGAGTGTGTGGCAAACCAAACTCCCCACCCACCCTTTCCTTCAACCACTGTCTGTCCCACCTGTGACAGAGACTGTAATTCCCGTATTAGACTGTTCAGTCACCTGAGAACTCACGTTTAGAGTGGAAGCAAGTCTTCCTCGATTTCAAGGGACTGCCTATGATGATGATGTTTGGACAAAAATTGGACACCGAGCCACATAAGATATTTGGACAGGTGAACGAGGTAGCTTTAAAGGAGATAAAGGAAGAGAGAGAGAGGTAGAGAGGCGGAGAAGTTTAGGGAGGGAATTCCAGAGCTTAGGGCCAAAGCAGCTGAAGGCTCGGCCACCAATGGTGGAGCAGCGGAAATGGGGGGACATACAAGAGGCCAGAATTAGAAGAGCACAGAAATCTTGGGGGGTTGTGGGGCTGGAGGAGGTTACAGAGATAGGGAGGGACGAGACCATGGAGGGATTTGTAAACAAGGATGAGAATTTGAAAAATGAGGTGTTGCTTAACCGGGAGCCAATGTAGGTTAACGAGCACAGGGAGTGATGGGTGAACCAACACGAGCTGTTCAGTTTGTCCACATCCTCACCAGTACAACGTGCAGAAAGCCCAGGAGGATGAACGAGTCCTGCACAATCAGTCAAGGTCAGATTAACAGCAACAGAGGAGACTTTACCAGGAAAAATAAAATGGCAGAACGATCGCAAGCGCTTGGTGAAATGACCAGAGCTGTCATCACTGTCAATGTTTTTTGTACTGTGAGACACACAAAGGCAGGTTCTGTTATGCCTCTGTTTCCCTCCCATAAAATATTGAATCTGGCTGAAAATAAATAAGCTATGACATGACGGCAACTTTCTGCTAAGATTAGCCTTTTCCCCCAGGGATAATGTAATTAAATCTCACAAAAACATGAAAAACAACTAAATTCCTTGTAATTTGAGGTGGCCTTTCACCATTTTTTCCATTCCATTAATCGGTCGAAGATCCCTTCAGAGGCTCAGAAAATACTTTTACATCATCTTCTTTCCACAGTACAATTGACTAAAGGATCTTTCTAACATGGTGCCTGTCAGCAGCATAATGGGACTTGCTCTGCTTTCGATGAAACACTCCCCTACTAAGTTACCTCTACCCGCCTGTGTGTGACACTTGATCTGCAAGGGTTTCGAATAACCTGTTTGTTGAAGAAGAAGGCAACTGTGTTGAAACGGCATATAATCCACTGTTATGATGGAGCAATTTGATAGAATCATAGTGATATGGCACGGAAAGAAGCCAGTCGGCCCATTGTGCCTTTGATGGAGCGCTCCAATTAATCAACAACAACTTGTATTTATATAGTGCCTATAACATAATAAAACGTCCCAAGGTGCTTCACAGGAGTATTACAAGACACAAAATTTGACACCGAGCCGCATAAGTAGAAATTAGGACAAGTGACCAAAAGCCTGGTCAAAGAGGTAGGTTTTGAGCAACGTCATAAAGTAGGAAAGAGAGGTAGAGAGGTTGAGGGAGGGAGTTCAAGAGCTTGGGGCTTAGGCAACAGAAGACACGGCCACCGATGGTTGAGCGATTATGATGAGGGATGCTCAAGAGGGCAGAATTGGAAGAGCGCAGACATCTCGGGTGGTTGTGGGGCTGGAGGAGATTACAGAGATAGAGAAGGGCGAGGCCATGGAAAGATTTGAAAACAAGGATGAGAATTTTTTTAATCGAGGCGATGCTGCACCGGGAGCCAATGTAGGTCAGAGAACACAGGGATGATGGGTGAATGGGACTTGGTGCGATCTAGGACACGGGCAGCTGAGTTTTGAATTATTTCAAATTTATATCGGGTAGAATGTGGGAGGCCAGCCAAGCGTGCATTGGAGTAGTCAAGTCCAGAGGTAACAAAGGCATGGATGAGGGTTTCAGCAGCAGATGAGCTGAGGCAGGGGCGGAGACAGGCGATGTTACGGAGGTGGAAATAGGCGGTTGCAGATATGTGGTCGAAAGCTCATTTCAGAGTCAAATATGATACCAAGGTTGTGAACAGTCTGGTTCAGCCTCAGACAGATGTTGAGGAGAGGGATGGAGTCAGTGACTAGGGAACGGAGTTTGTGGCAGGGATCAAAAACAATGGCTTCGGTCTTCCCAATATTTAATTGGAGAAAATGTCTGCTCATCCAGTACTGGATGCCGGACAAGCAGTCTGACAAGTTAGAGACCGTGGAGGGGTCGAGAGAAGTGGTGGTGAGGTAGAGCTGGGTGTCATCAACGTACATGTGGAAACTGACGCTGTGTTTTCGGATGATGTCGCCATGGGGCAACATGTCGATGAGAAATAGGAGGGGGCCAAGGATAGATCCTCGGGGGACACCAGAGGTAACGATGTGGGAGTGGGAAGAGAAGCCACTGCAGGTGATTCTCTGGCTACGATTAAATAGATAAGAATGGAACCAGGCGAGTGCAGTCCCACCCAGCTGGACGGTGGTGGAGAGGCATTGGAGGAGGATGGAGTGGTCAACCGTGTCAAAGGCTGCAGACAGGTCGAGAAGGACAAGGAGGGATAGTTTAACTTAGTCACAGTCACAAAGGATGTCATTTGTGACATTGATGAGAGCCGTTTCAATACTGTGGCAGGGGAAGAAACCTGATTGGAGGGATACAAACATGGAGTTCCAGGAAAGATGGGCAGGGATTTGGGAAGCGACAACACGTGCAAGGACTTTGGAGCAGAAAGGAAGATGGAGCGGTAATTTGCAAGAACGGAGGGATCAAGAGTTGTTTTTTTGAGAAGGGTGAAGGGAGATTTGAGGGAGAGGGGACAATGTCAGCTAACGTGGGAGCCAGAAAAGAAGTTGGATGGTCAGCAGTTTAGTGGGAATAGGGTCAAGGGAGCAGGGAGTGGGTCTCATGGACAAGATGTGCGTGGCGGCTCCAGATCAGCCACGATCTTATTGAATGGCGGAGCAGGCTCAAGGGGCTGTATGGCCGACTTCTGCTCCTATTTCTTATGTTCTTATGACCTGCGAGAGACCATCAGCGGCAGGTCGGGGCCATAAAAGGAGCGGCAGCCTGGAGCAGCGTGGCAGCCAGGTAGAGCACGAGCTGGTGCAGGAGGGTGACGGCAGCGAAGAGGGAGACTGGATTGGACATCAACAAGGTCCACGTCGGTGATTGGAGTGTGGGCAGGTACAGCGGTTGCGGCAAGTGATCTTGGAGCGACGCAATCGGGGCGCGGGAGCGGCGAGAGATTGCAGAGCGATGTGATCGGGGCCCAGGAGAGGCGAGGGCCCAGGGGCAGCACGGACCAGCCCACACTGCGCTTTGTGCGCGCACAGGGTCCGTGCAGCAGAGCAGGTCTCCAGTCGTCCTGGGTAATCCTTCCCACTGGACCAAGACCTAGCTCTGTCAAGCCCGTGTGGTGGCTGGTGTGCAACGGTCACCCCACGTTAAAAAAATCCACGCACAGGCATCTTCCACCCTTCAGGATTTAATTCGGGACCTGGAATATTAGGGGCCAGAAATTGATGAAGTGCTGCCCAAAGGACCGCCGATGGCCACCGAGGTCCCTGACGGTACTTTGGGCGGGATATTTATCACCCAGGACCCTCGAAGGTCGGTGGATGGCAAATCTGCGACATATGCCACCAATCTGGTCGGCAGCGGGCGGGAGCTCTCATTCTCGGCGGCAGAGGCACTTGCCGCCCAAGTGCCGCCGAGGATGGAGTCGGGTCCACGGCGGGGGGTCGAAGAACTAAAAATAAAAAGCACCAAAAACAAAAAAAACATCTGCCGACCTTCAGGGGGACCCCATCCAGGTAAGTCCCTGTAAAGAAATAATTTAAATAAACGTCACTAACCTTTTTTACAGGTTCGTCACACTTACCGTTGGGGACAGAGCAGCCTTCACGCAGCGATCCACCAACGACTCCCGCCGACTCCCACCGACTCCCGCCCGCACCAATCCGGCATCTCGGCGGGCGAGAGTCTACTTACGCACATCAGCTGCCCGCTGACGGCGGCGGGCGCTTCACGGTGGCTCTCCCCTCCCGCCCGCTCCAGGCCACGACAAAAGTGGCACTGGGCGGTTCAATGAGAGGGATGTTGGTGGCAATGGGCGGTAAGTTCTTCAATTTCGGCCCCGAGGTCCTTCATTGAAACACCTATGAACTCATCCCTTTTTGGCGTGGAAGCAAGTCATCCTCAATACGAGGGGCCGCCTATGAATGGAGAAATAGGGTCGAGGGAGCAGGAAGTGGATCTCATGGACAAGATGAACATGGAGAAGTCATGAGGGGAGATCGGAGAGAAACTGGAGAAAGATGTGAGGTCAGGGCTAGGGCAGGGGGGGATCTTAGAGGGCTCGGGGAAGGAAGGGAAGAGGCAGAGGCGGCCGAACGGATGGTCTCAATGTTACAGACAAAGAAATCCAAATGCTCTGCACACTTTATTGTTGGAGGTGAGGGTGGAGGAGACAGGGGAAAGGGGTTTAAAAACCCTTTAGCAGTGGAGAATAGAAGCCGGGGTTTACTTTGCATTCCAGAATGATTGTGGAATAGTGAGCGATTTTGGCAGATGAGAGCAGGACCCGATAATGCTTTATGTGGTCCAGATCTGGTGGTGAATGGCTAAACCAGTTGTCCCCAATATCCCTTGGACTTAAGGGAGTGAAGATGAGGGCCGACCGGGGGAACAGCCAGGGTGAGAGAGAGTAATTGTTTTAACAGGGACTAGGGTGGTGAGGATGCGGTTGAGCAGATCAGTGGCAGCAGAAATGTCGGTGAATGGGCATTTTGGAGTTGATAAGTGCAGTTTTGAGAGAGTTTTTCCAGGGGCAGACACAGAAGGAAGTAGGGTTGGGGGAGGGGGTGGAGAGAGGTGTGGGTGGAGAGCGATACGAGGAAATGGTCAGAGATGGCCTTATCTTCGATTGACACGATGGGAGAAGCGAGGCCACGAGAGATGGCAAGGTTGAGGGGGTGGCCGTGAACATGGGTTGGGGAGTTTACATGGAGAGAGAGAAAAAGGGAGGACAGGGGGCTAGTGAACTCAGAGGAGAGAGAGCCATGGTGAATTGAAATGGAGGTTGAAGTCACCGAGGATGAGAAGTCGTTTGGTGCAGAAGATAAGGGAGGAGAGCAGTGAAGATATCTTGGTAATAAAACGTTTATGACACTTGGGAGGGTGGTAGAGAACGAGAATTGTAAATGAGCGGTGAAGGGGGTGGAATAAGGTAGATGCTCAAAGGAGGAGAAAGTAAACCACCACGTTTACTGTCTCTGGCAATTTAAAGAAGCGCGATTTTTTTTGGTGGCATAATAGTGCACTTAAGCAATAGGAAGGCGTAGTGCTGTCGACCTGCTTCCAGTCGTGATAGTCACAGATCACCCCAGGTTTCAGACAGCGAAACTGAAATCTCATTGGAGCGGCAGCATCAGGAGAGGGAGATCCTTTTTGGGGATTTTGAAAGAAAGAACGTTGTTTTCAGAGGTGGCATTGCCTGTCACTGCTGGTGATGACACAACAGTGACACTCACATGAGCAGCAGCTGGGTGCTGTTGCACTACTCCATACACAACATTGCCGAAAGCCATCAACGTATGGTCCCTACTCATCCACGCACACTGAGAACACAAAGAAAGAAAGAAAGGCTTGCGTTTATATAGCGCCTTCTGGATGTCCCAAAATGCTTCACAGTCACTGAAGTACTTTTGGAGTGTAGTCACTGTTCTAATGTCGGAAACGTTGAGGCCAATTTGCGCAATTTGAGCAAGATCCAATAATGACCAGATAATCTGTTTTAGTGATGTTGGTTGCGGGGTTAATATTGGGCCAGGACACACAATACAGTTCTCCAGTCAGATTTGTCTATTTCCTGCGACCCGTCCTGTCATGAAGAGCATCGGTAATAAGGTGGATGAATTGACTGCGCAGATAGCTGTTAACGGATATGATGTAATTGGCATCACGGAGACGTGGCTCCAAGGTAACCAAGGCTGGGAACTCAACATCCAGGGGTATTCAATATTCAGAAAGGACAGACAGGAAGGAAAAGGAGGTGGGGTAGCATTACTGGTTAAAGAGGAGATTAATGCATTAGTAAGGAAGGATATTAGCTTGGATGAAGTAGAATCTGTATGGGTGGAGCTGCGGAATACCAAAGGGCAGAAAACATTAGTGGAAGTTGTGTACAGACCACCAAACAGAAGTAGTGAGGTTGGGGATGGCATCAAACAGAAAACTAAGGATGCGTGCAATAAAGATACAGCAGTTATCACGGGCGACTTTAATCTACATATTGATTGTGCTAACCAAACTGGTAGCAATACGATGGAGGAGGATTTCCTGGAGTGAATAAGGGATGGTTTTCTAAACCAATATGTCGAGGAACCAACTAGAGAGCAGGCCATCCTAGACTGGGTCTTGTGTAACGAGAGAGAATTAATTAGCAATCTTGTTGTGCGAGGCCCCTTGGGGAAGAGTGACCATAATTTGGTAGAATTCTTCATTAAGATGGAGAGTGACACAGTTAATTCAGAGACTAGGATCCTGAACTTAAAGAAAGGAAACTTGGATGGTATGAGACGTGAATTGGCTAGGATAGATTGGCGAATGATACTTAAATGGTTGACGGTGGATAGGCAATGGCAGACATTTAAATAGCACGTCGATGAACTACAACAATTGTACATCCCTGTGTCGCGTAAGAATAAAAAAGGGAAGGTGGCTCAACCATGGCTAATAAGGGAAATTAGGGAAAGTGTTAAATCCAAGGAAGAGGCATATAAATTGGCCAGAAAAAGCGGCAAACCTGAGGACTGGGAGAAATTTAGAATTCAGCAGAGGAGGACTAAGGGTCTAATTAGGAGGGGGAAAATAGAGTATGAGAGTAAACTTGCAGCGAACATAAAAACTGACTGCAAAAACTTCTATGGATATGTGAAGAGAAAAAGATTAATGAAGATTAATTAGGCCCCTTGCAGTCAGAATCAGGGGAATTCATAATGGGAAACAAGGAAATGGCAGACTAATTGAACAAATACTTTGGTTCTGTCTTCACTAAGGAAAACACGAATAACCTCCCGAAAATACTAGGGGACCGAGGGTCTAGCGAGAAGGGGAAACTGAGGGAAATCCTGATTAGTCAGGAAATGGTGTTCGGGAAATTGAAGGGAATGAAGGCCGATAAATCCCCAGGACCTGATAGTCTGCATCCCAGAGTACTTAAGAAAGTGGCCCTAGAAATAGTGGATGCATTGGTGGTCATTTTCCAACATTCCATGGACTCTGGTCCAGTTCCTATTGATTGGAGGGTAGCTAATGTAACCCCACTTTTTAAGAAAGGAGGGAGAGAGAAAACGGGGAATTATAGACCAGCTAGCCTGACATCAGTGGTGGGGAAAATGCTGGAATCAATTATTAAAGATGAAATAATAACGCATTTGGAAAGCAGTGACTGGATCGGTTCAAGTCAACATGGATTTATGAAAGAGAAATCATGCTTCACAAATCTTCTGGAATTTTTTGAGGATGTAACTAGTAGAGTGGATAAGGGAGAACCAGTGGATGTGGTGTATTTGGACTTTCAAAAGGCTTTTGACAAGGTCCCACACAAGAGATTAGTGTGCAAAATTAAGGCACATGGTATTGGGGACAATGTATTGACATGGATAGAGAACCGGTTGGCAGACAAGAAGCAAAAAGTGGGAACAAAAGGGTCCTTTTCACAATGGCAGGCAGTGACTAGTGGGGTGCCGCAAGGTTCAGTGCTGAGACCCCAGCTATTTACAATATACATTAATGATTTAGACGAAGGAATTGAGTGTAATATCTCCAAATTTGCAGATGACACTAAGCTGGGTGGCAGTGCGAGCTGCGAGGAGGATGCTAGGAGGCTGCAGGGTGACTTGGACAGGTTCGGTGAGTGGGCAAATGCATGGCAGTTGCAGTATAATGTGGATAAGTGTGAGGTTATCCACTTTGGTTACAAAATCAGGAAGGCAGATTATTATCTGAATGGTGACAGATTAGTAAAAGGGGAGGTGCAATGAAACCTGGGTGTCATAGTACATCAGTCATTGAAGGTTGGCATGCAGATACAGCAGGCGGTGAAGGCAAATGGCATGCTAGCCTTCATTGCGAGGGGATTTGAGTTTAGGAGCAGGGAAGTCTTACTGCAGTTGTACAGGGCCTTGGTGAGACCACACCTTGAGCATGGTGTGCAGTTTTGGTCTCCTAATCTGAGGAAGGACATTCTTCCTATTGAGGGAGTGCAGTGAAGGTTCATCAGACTGATTCCCGGGATGGCAGGACTGACATATGAAGAAAGAATGGGCCGACTAGGCTTATATTCACTAGAATTTAGAAGAATGAGAGGGGATCTCATAGAAACATATAAAATTCTGACGGGATTAGACAGGTTAGATGCAGGCAGAATGTTCCCGATGTTGGGGAAGTCCAGAACCAGGCATCACAGTCTAAGGATAAGGGGTAAGCCATTTAGGACCGAGATGAGGAGAAACTTCTTCACCCAGAGAATTGTGAACCTGTGGAATTCTCTACCACAGAAAGTTGTTGAGGCCAGTTCGTTAGATATATTCAAAAGTGAGTTAGATGTGGCCCTTACGGCTAAAGGGATCAAGGGATATGGAGAGAAAGCAGGAATGGGGTACTGAGGTTGCATGATCAAACATGATTATGTTGAATGGTGGTGCAGGATCGAAGTGCCGAATGGCCAACTCCTGCACCTACTTTCTATGTTTCTATGTTAATAACAAAATGCAATTTTGCCACTATTCCAGGCAGAGCTCCTTCTCAAGCTAGCTGCTCCTAAGCTGATGGATACTGACTTCAGTTACAAGCAGTACGTAGTCACTCTGTCATACTGGAGCTTTTGTGTGTCTCTCACCGTCAAGTCTTTCCATCTATTGGAGCTGCCTGACACATGTACATGTAATCACACCCGCCATAAGCTGCTCAGTGAAACAAGGGTAACCCTGTACATCCACCCTCGCATCCTATGTTCAATTCTAACATTCGAGGAAGCATTCCTGGAGGTTCAATGATGGGATCCATTGGAGAAGCAGAGGACAGAGAAATAGGGGACCTCACTCCCACTTGCACTTCTCATCCTATTCACTCTCTCAATCAGTGGCACTCAAGGCAAGGCGAGGCGAGGCGAGGCGAGGCGAGGCGAGGCGGGACGTCCTGCGCCAATCGTGGATCTCCTGCCCCGGCAGCAAAATTGGGGTTACCGCCCCTGAGAGGCGGTGGAGCGCAATGTCGCTCACTTCACTTCCTCTCAGGGGCGGGACTGGGGCGCTAACCGTGGGAATTTTCCAGCGCTATGTGACGCCACTGGGGAGCGGGTGCAGCCCGGCACAGAAGCGGAATGCCGGGATCCAGCATCGTGGCATGGACGGACCCCGCGATTTCAGGAGGGCATGGCCACGACCGGTAAGTTGGCCATTTTTCAAAATGTCGGCGCCGCACCTCCCCGTTAATTTTCATGCCGCGAATGGACTGAAGCCCGGGGCATGACCGAATTTTCACTCCGGAGCGAAAATGCGTCGCTGGGCGCGGTGAGATGACGATGCAGTCGACCATGGTGCTATCGGCAGGAGCTGGGGGCGCTGACGGGAGGCACAAGCGACACAAACTCCTCCCCCATAGTCCACGCCAGCACCTCACAGCATTCGGCCTCGCTCATTTCACTGCCCCAAGGCACCAGCTGAAGTACACCTACTGCAGGGGAGTTTGAGACGCAGTTATCTGAGGGGGTGCTGGGTGTGTCGGAGCAGCAGCAGAAGATTGGTTCAGATACGGTGCAGAAGGAGGGGATTACTGTATCACGAACCAATCGCTACCCATCGGCAGTTTTTGAAGCCATGGATTTCGACCTCAAAAGAAGGCTGATTCTTGAGAATCTAAAATTGCTGGAATCATCGGAAGCTTTGTGAAGCAGCCTTCAATAGATGGCGGCCTGTGTGGAGGGACCCTCAATTTAATCAGTTTAAATCTGAGGTCATTAAATCTCTGCTAGCCAAGGGTATAAAGAGATATGGAGCCAATCTGGGTGGACGGAGCTAGGATTAGCCATAATCTGATTGAATGGCAGAACAGTCTCAAGGGGCTGAATGGCTTCCTCCTGTTCTAATGTTCCTTTCTGTGTTGTGTTGATGGAATTGCAACACTGCAGGTCACCATGGAGCATGAGGCTGGTCCAGGGACATCTAGAGTTGAGCCATCCATGAAAGGGGCTCTAAGACCAGTCATACCAGCTGCCACGGTGACCTTGATCTCCAGTACACAACATCCTCCGGCTTGGAGATCGCATAGAGAGTGGTGTTGATTGGTGCCATCAGTTCTGAGGTTGATCAAGATCAGCAGCCATGGTCTTCTTCTTCGGCAGTCCCCTGGGGTCGAGGATGACTTGCTGCCACACTAAAATGAGTTCTAAGATGACTGATGAGATCAATGTGGGATCTACAGTCTCTGTCACAGGTGGGGCAGATGGTGGTTGGAGCGATGGGTGGGCGGGGTACTCGTTTTGTCGTGCTTTCCTTACGCTGTTTGTACTTGGCTTCTGTGTGCTCCCGGCAAAGAGACTCGAGGTGTTCGGTGCCTTCTCGAGCAGTCGGAGGAGCGGGTGATCGAGAGGCCTTTCAAAGGCCCGAGAGTTCGGGAGTTCGGGCAGTCGGAGGAGTGGGAGGTCGGGAGGCCTGTAAAAGGCCCGAGAGTTCGGGAGTTCGGGCAGTCAAAGAAGCCAGCTGGTGCAGGGGCAGAAGGTGAACAAAGAAGTAAAAAGAAATTGAAGTGTGACGTCACAGCCAAACAGGTAAGTGATTGGCTGGTGGATTGGTGAATATTTTATCTTTTTCTTTTTCTTTTCTTATCAGTCGGAAACCTTTGGTAGCGTTGCCAAATTAAGTTAATCTAAGGGTTAAGTCATGGCAGAAAAGCCCAGACCCGTCTCATGCTCCTCCTGTGTTATGTGGGAAATCAGGGATGCTTCCAGTGTCCCTGACTACTATGTGTGCAGGAAGTGTGTCCAGCTGCAGCTCCTGACAGACCGCATTGCGGCACTGGAGCTGCGCATGGATTAATTCTGGATCATCCGTGATGCTGAGGATGTCGTGAATAGCACGTTTAGTGAGTTGGTCACACAGGCAGATAGGGAATGGGTGACCAGCAGGAAGAGTAGGGGAAGGAAGGTAGTGCAGGGGTCCCCTGCGGTCATCTCCCTCCAAAACAGATATACCGTTTTGGATATTATTGTGGGAGATGGCTCATCAGGGGAATGCAGCAGCAGGCAAGTTCATGGCATCGTGGGTAGCTCTGCTGCACAGGATGGCAGGAAAAAGAGTGGAAGAGCTATAGTGATAGGGGAATCTATTGTAAGAGGAATAGATAGACGTTTCTGTGGCCGCAAACAAGATTCCAGGATGGTATGTTGTCTCCCTGGTGCAAGGGTCAAGGATGTCTCGGAGCTGCTTCAGGGCATTCTGGAGGGGGAGGATGAACAGCCAGCTGTCGTGGTGCATATAGGTACCAACGATATAGGTAAAAAATGGGATGAGGTCCTACAAGCTGAATTTAGGGAGCTAGGAGTTAAATTAAAAAGTAGGACCTCAAAGGTAGTAATCTCAGGATTGCTACCAGTGCCACGTGCTAATCAGAGTAGGAATCGCAGGACATTGGGGGTAGTGTGCTGACATGGATTGAGAACTGGTTGTCAGACAGGAAGCAAAGAGTAGGAGTAAATGGGGACTTTTCAGAATGGCAGGCAGTGACTAGTGGGGTACCGCAAGGTTCTGTGCTGGGGCCCCAGCTGTTTACACTGTACATTAATGATTTAGACGAGGGGATTAAATTAGTATCTCCAAATTTGCGGATGACACTAAGTTGGGTGGCAGTGTGAGCTGCGAGGAGGATGCTATGAGGCTGCAGAGCGACTTGGATAGGTTAGGTTAGTGGGCAAATGCATGGCAGATGAAGTATAATGTGGATAAATGTGAGGTTATCCACTTTGGTGGTAAAAACAGAGAGACAGACTATTATCTGAATGGTGACAGATTAGGAAAAGGGGAGGTGCAAAGAGACCTGGGTGTCATGGTACATCAAGTCATTGAAGTTTGGCATGCAGGTACAGCAGGCGGTTAAGAAAGCAAATGGCATGTTGGCCTTCATAGCGAGGGGATTTGAGTACAGGGGCAGGGAGGCGTTGCTACAATTGTACAGGGCCTTGGTGAGGCCACACCTGGAGTATTGTGTACAGTTTTGGTCTCCTAACCTGAGGAAGGACATTCTTGCTATTGAGGGAGTGCAGCGAAGGTTCACCAGACTGATTCCCGGGATGGCGGGACTGACCTATCAAGAAAGACTGGATCAACTGGGCTTGTATTCACTGGAGTTCAGAAGAATGAGAGGGGACCTCATAGAAACGTTTAAAATTCTGACGGGGTTAGACAGGTTAGATGCAGGAAGAATGTTCCCAATGTTGGGGAAGTCCAGAACCAGGGGACACAGTCTAAGGATAAGGGGGAAGCCATTTAGGACCGAGATGAGGAGGAATTTCTTCACCCAGAGAGTGGTGAACCTGTGGAATTCTCTACCACAGAAAGTTGTTGAGGCCAATTCACTAAATATATTCAAAAAGGAGTTAGATGAAGTCCTTACTACTAGGGGAATCAAGGGGTATGGTGAGAAAGCAGGAATGGGGTACTGAAG
Organism: Pristiophorus japonicus; assembly: GCF_044704955.1. Taxonomy (NCBI): domain Eukaryota; kingdom Metazoa; phylum Chordata; class Chondrichthyes; family Pristiophoridae; genus Pristiophorus; species Pristiophorus japonicus. Next base: position 20,769,319 of record NC_091987.1, on the reverse strand, counting down.
TTGCATGTTCAGCCATGAACTCATTGAATGGCGGTGCAGGCTAGAAGGGCCGAATGGCCTACTCCTGCACCTATTTTCTATGTTTCTATGTTTCTATGAATACGTGGCTTGAGGAATGGTGCAAGAGGGAGGGATTCAAATTCCTGGGACATTGGAACCGGTTCCGGGGGCAGGTGGGACCAGTACAAACCGGACGGTCTACACCTGGGCAGGACCGGAACCGATGTCCTAGGCAGAGTGTTTGCTAGTGCTGTCGGGGAGGGTTTAAACTAATATGGCAGGGGGACAGGAATCTGTGCAGGGAGGCAGAGGGAAGTAAAAAGGGGGCAGTAGGTAAAGGTAGGAAGGAGAAAAACAAGAGTGGAGGGCAGAGAAATCAAAGGCAAACATCAAAAAGGGCCACGTTACAACATAATTCTAAAAAGACAAAGAGTGCTAAAAAAACAAGCCTGAAGGCTCTGAGTCTCAATGCGAGGAGCATTCATGGATGAATTAACTGCGCAGATAGCTGTTAACGGATATGATGTACTTGGGATTACGGAGCCATGGCTCTTGGGTAACTAAGGCTGGGAACTCAACATCTCGGGGTATTCCAATATTCAGGAAGGATAGACAGGAAGGAGGTAGGGTAGCGTTACTGGTTAAAGAGGAGATTAACACAATAGTAAGAAAGAATATTAGCTTGGATAATGTGGAATCGATATGGGTAGAGCTGCGAAACACCAAAGGGAGTTGTGTACAGACCACCAAACAGTAGTAGGGAGGTTGGGGATGGCATCAAACAGGAAATTAGGGACGCGTGCAATAAGGGTACAGCAGTTATCATGGGTGACTTTAATCTACATATAGATTGGGCTAACCAAACTGGTAGCAGTACTGTGGAGGAGGAACCAACTGGAGAGCGGGCCATCCTACACTGGGTCTTGTGTAATGAGAGAGGATTAATTAGCAATTTGGCCATGTGAGGCCCCTTGGGGAAGAGTGACCATAATATGGTAGAAATCTTCATTAAGATGGAGAGTGACACAGTTAATTCAGGGACTAGGGTCCTGAACTTAAAAAAAGGTAACTTCAATGGTATGAGACGTGAATTAGCTAGGATATACTGGCGAATGATACATTAAGGGCTGACGGTGGATAGGCAATGGCAGACATTTAAAGATCACATGGATGAACTACAACAATTGTACATCCCGGTCTGGAGTAAAATTAAAAGGGGAAGGTGGCTCAACCGTGGCTAACAAGGAAAATTAGGGTTAGTGTTAAATCCAAGGAAGAGGCATATAAATTGGCCAGAAAAAGCAGCAAACCTGAGGACTGGGAGAAATTTAGAACCTAGTAGAAGAGGACTAAGGGTTCAATTAGGAGGGGGAAAATAGAATACGAGAGTAAGCTTGCAGGGAACATAAAAACTCACTGCAAAAGCTTCTACAGATACGTGAAGAGAAAAAGATTAGTGAAGACTAATGTAGGTCCCTTGCAGTCAGAATCAGGTGAATTTATAATGGGGAACAAGGAAATGGCAGACCAATTGAACAAATACATTGGTTCTCTCTTCACTAATGAAGACACGAATAACCTCCCGAAAATAATAGGGAACCGAGGGTCTAGCAAGAAGGAGGAACTAAAGGAAATCCTTATTAGTCAGGAAATTGTGTTCGGGAAATTGATGGTATTGAAGGCCGATAAATCCCCAGGGCCTGATAGTCTGCATCCCAGACTACTTAAGGAAGTGGCCCTAGAAATATTAGATGCATTGGTGGTCATTTTCCAACTTTCTATAGACTCTGGATCAGTTCCTATGGATTGGAGGATAGCTAATGTAACCCCACTTTTTAAAAAAGGAGGGAGAGAGAAAACAGGGAATTATAGACAGGTTAGCCTGACATCAGTAGTGGGGAAAATGTTGGAATCAATTATTAAAGCAGCGCATTTGGAAAGTAGTGACAGGATCGGTCCAAGTCAGCATGGATTTATGAAAGGGAAATAATGCTTGACAAATGTTCTGGAATTTTATGAGGATGGAACTCAAAGGGTGGACAAGGGAGAACCAGTGGATGTGGTGTATTTGGACTTTCAAAAGGCTTTTGACAAGGTCCCAAACAAGGGATTAGTGTGCAAAATTAAAGCACATGGAATTGGGAGTAATGTATTGACGTGGATAGAGAACTGGTTGGCAGACAGGAAGCAAAGAGTAGGAATAAGCGAGTCCTTTTCAGAATGGCAGGCAGTGAAAAGTGGGGTACCGCAAGGTTCAGTGCTGGGTCTCCAGCTATTTGCAACATACATTAATGATTTAGACGAAGGAATTGAATGCAATATCTCCAAGTTTGCAGATGACACTAAGCTGGGTGACATTGTGAGCTGTGAGGAGGATGCTAGGAGGCTGCAGGGTGACTTGGACAGGTTAGGTGAGTGAGCAAATGCATGGCAGATGCAGTATAGTATAGACAAATGTGAGGTTATCCACTTCGGTGGCAAAAACAGGAAGGCAGATTATTATCTGAATGGTGACAGATTAGGAAAAGGGGAGGTGCAACAAGACCTGGCTGTCATGGTACATCAGTCATTGAAAGTTGGCATGCAGGTACAGCAGCCGGTGAAGAAAGCAAATGGCATGTTGGCCTTCCTAGCGAGAGGAATTGAGTATTGGAGCAGGAGGTCTTATTGCAGTTGTACAGGGCCTTGGTGAGGCCACACCTGGAATATTGTGTTCAGTTCTGGTCTCCTAATCTGGGGAAGGACGTTCTTGCTATTGAGGGAGTGCAGTGAAGGTTCACCAGACTGACTCCCGGGATGGCAAGACTGACATATGAAAAAAGACTGGATCGACTAGGCTTATTTTCACTGGAATTTAGAAGAATGAGAGGGTATCTTACAGAAACATATAAAATTCTGATGGGATAGGACAGGTTAGATGCAGGAAGAATGTTTCCGATGTTGGGGAAGTCCAGAACCAGGGGTCACAGTCTAAGGATAAGGAGTAAGTCATTTAGGACCGAGATGAGGAGAAACTTCTTCACTCAGAGAATTGTGAATCTGTGGAATTCTCTACCACAGAAGGTTGTTGAGGCCATTTCGTTAGATATATTTAAAAGGGAGTTAGATGTGACCCTTCTGGCTAAAGGGATCAAGGGGTATGGAGAGAAAGTAGCAATGTGGTACTGAAGCTGCATGATCAGCCATGATCATATTGAATGGTGGTGGAGACTGGAAGGGGCGAATGACCTACTCCTGCACCTATTTTCTATGTTTCTATGTTTCTATGCTTCTCCTCCACTTAGGACGGTCTTGGGCCAGGATTTTCCAGGTGGCGCTGGGGATGTTGCGTTTTTTGAAGGAGACTTTGAGGGTGTCCTGGACGTGTTTTCTCTGCCCTCCTGGGGCTCACTTGCCGTGACGTAGCTCCGAGTAGAGTGCTTGTTTCGGGAGTCTAGGATCGGGCATGCGGACAATGTGGCTCGTCCATCGGAACTGATTGGACATGCTCAATGCTTCAATGCTGGGGATGTTGGCCTGAGAGAGAATGCTGACGTTGATGCACATATCCTGCCAACGAATTTGCAGGATATTGCGGAGGCAGCACTGGTGGTACTTCTCCAGTGTTTTGAGGTGCCAATTGCCCATAGTCCATGCATGGTAAGGGAATGCCCAGTAACTGAAGGGGCGGCATAGGTAAAATGTTCCACAAGCACACCCTACGGCAACTGCCTCCAATGACTGCACTTGTGCCAGAGAGTGGGAAGGATGAGTTTGCTACCTCAGCTGCTGAGGTGGCGGAGGGCGTCACTCTTCCCCCTTAGACCAGAGACCAAGGCTCACTTCATCTCCAAGAGCCTCTTCCTGGCACACAGCAGCCAACCACTTCACATAGTCCTGCCTCTGCGGAAGCACATTGGAGGACAGCTGATCAGGCTGCAAAGCGTATCAGTCACAAACTCCCAACAAAGGACAGCGACAGCACTGGAGTGACAAACACTGAGCACATCACGCCACTATCACGTTTCCAGGCTTTTAAAAAACTATTTTCACAGGAAGTTATATTTAAGTATTGTGCTATAAAATTAAGCGAGTTCACACATTTTAAAAATTCTCCTTGTTGGCATTGAGACGAAGAGGAGTTAATTTGTTAATGAGCCTAAGCATTGAAGAGACATGTTAGAGCTGGACAGTCTGTGGAATGTTGCTCTCACAGATTGCTGTGAACTAAGACAATCAACAACCACCGACTGATTCCCTGACTCACCGGGGCTGATTCTCACCCGGTCAAATCAGCATTCACGAATGCTCATGGCCTCAAAGTGAAGCCGGTTGACTTACTGCCCCTTTAACGTCATCATGTTAAAGAGGTCTTCACTTGGACGACAACAACTTGTATTTATATAGCATCTTTAACATCGGCACTTCATCGTAAAAGATCCTCTCGGAATGAGTGATCACAGTATGGTTGAATTTGTAATACAGATTGAGGGTGAGGAAGTAGTGTCTCAAACGAGCATACTATGCTTAAACAAAGGAGACTACAGTGGGATGAGGGCAGAGTTGGCTAAAGTAGACTGGAAACACAGACTAAACGGTGGCACAATTGAGGAACAGTGGAGGACTTTTAAGGAGCTCTTTCATAGTGTTCAACAAAAATATATTCCAGTGAAAAAGAAGGGTGGTAAGAGAAGGGATAACCAGTCATGGATAACCAAGGAAATAAAGGAGAGTATCAAATTAAAAACCAATGCGTATAAGGTGGGCAAGGTTGGTGGGAAACTAGAAGATTGGGAAAATTTTAAACAACAGCAAAAAATGACTAAGAAAGCAATAAAGAAAGGAAAGATAGATTACGAAGGTAAACTTGCGCAAAACATAAAAACAGATAGTAAAAGCTTTTACAGATATATAAAACGGAAAAGAGTGACTAATGTAAATGTTGGTCCCTTAGAAGAAGAGAAGGGGGATTTAATAATGGGAAATGTGGAAATGGCTGAGACCTAAAACAATTATTTTGCTTTGGTCTTCACAGTGGAAGACACAAAAACCATGCCAAAAATTGTTGGTCACAGGAATGTGGGAAGGGAGGACCTTGAGACAATTACTATCACTAGGGGGGTAGTGCTGGACAGGCTAATGGGACTCAAGGTAGACAAGTCCCCTGGTCCTGATGAAATGCATCTCAGGGTATTAAAAGAGATGGCGGAAGTTATAGCTGATGCATTAGTTATAATCTACCAAAATTCTCTGGACTCTGGGGAGGTACCAGCGGATTGGAAAGCAGCTAATGTAACTCCTCTGTTTAAAAAAGGGGGCAGACAAAAGGCAGGTAACTATAGGCCGGTTAGTTTAACATCTGTAGTGGGGAAAATGCTTAAAACTATTAGTAAGGAAGAAATAGCGGGACATCTAGATAGGAATAGTGCAATCAAGCAGACGCAACATGGATTCATGAAGGGGAAATCATGTTTAACTAATTTACTGGGATTCTTTGAGGATATAACGAGCATGGTGGATAGAGGTGTACCGATGGATGTGGTGTATTTAGATTTCCAAAAGGCATTCGATAAGGTGCCACACAAAAGGTTACTGCAGAAGATAAAGGTTCGCGGAGTGAGAGGAAATGTATTAGCATGGATCGAGAATTGGCTGGCGAACAGAAAGCAGAGTCGGGATAAATGAGTCCTTTTCGGGTTGGAAATCGGTGGTTAGTGGTGTGCCACAGGGATCGGTGCTGGGACCACAACTGTTTACAATATACATAGATGACCTGGAAGATGGGACAGAGTGTAGTGTAACAAAATTTGCAGATGACACAAAGATTAGTGGGAAAGCGGGTTGTGTAGAGGACACAGAGAGGCTGCAAAGAGATTTAGATAGATTAAGCGAATGGGCTAAGGTTTGGCAGATGGAATACAATGTCGGAAAATGTGAGGTCATCCACCTTGGAAAAAAAAACAGTAAAAGGGAATATTATTTGAATGGGGAGAAATTACAACATGCTGCGGTGCAGAGGGACCTGGGGGTCCTTGTGCATGAATCCCAAAAAGTTAGTTTGCAGGTGCAACAGGTAATCAGGAAGGCGAATGGAATGTTGGCCTTCATTGCGAGAGGGATGGAGTACAAAAGCAGGGAGGTCCTGCTGCAACTGTACAGGGTATTGGTGAGGCCGCACCTGGAGTACTGCATGCAGTTTTGGTCACCTTACTGAAGGAAGGATATACTAGCTTTGGAGGGGGTACAGAGACGATTCACGAGGCTGATTCCAGAGATGAGGGGGTTACCTTATAATGATAGATTGAGTAGACTGGGTCTTTACTCGTTGGAGTTCAGAAGGATGAGGGGTGATCTTATAGAAACATTTAAAATAATGAAAGGGATAGACAAGATAGAGGCAGAGAGGTTGTTTCCACTGGTCGGGGAGACTAGAACTAGGGGGCACAGCCTCAAAATACGGGGGAGCCAATTTAAAACCGAGTTGAGAAAGAATTTCTTCTCCCAGAGGGTTGTGAATCTGTGGAATTCTCTGCCCAAGGAAACAGTTGAGGCTAGCTCATTGAATGTATTCAAGTCACGAATAAGGGAATTAAGGGTTACGGGGAGCGGGCGGGTAAGTGGAGCTGAGTCCACGGCCAGATCAGCCATGATCTTGTTGAATGGCAGAGCAGGCTCGAGGGGCTAGATGGCCTCATCCTGTTCCTAATTCTTATGTATGAGCATTACGAGATTAAAAATTTGACATCGAGCCGCATAAGTAGAAATTAGCACAGGCGACCAAAAGCTTGGTCAAAGAGATAGGTTTTAAGGAACGTCTTGAAGGATCAAAGAGAGGTCGAGAGGGGGAGAGGTTTAGGCAGGGAAGTCCAGAGCTTGGAGCCAAGGCTACAGAAGGCACGGCCACCAATGGTTGAGCGATTATAATCAGGGGTGCTCAAGAGGGCAGAATTGGAGGAGCGCAGAGGTCAAGGAGGATTGTGGGTTTGAAGGCAATTACATAGATAGGGAAGGGAGAGGCCATGGAGGGATTTGAAAATATGGATGACAATTGAGGTGTTACTTAACCGGGAGCCAATGTTGGTCAGTGAGCACAGAGGGGGAGGGTGAACAACCAGTTGTCGTGGTGCATATAGGTACCAATGATAAAGGTAAAAAAGGGGATGAGGTCCTACACGCTGAATTTAGGGACCTAGAAGTTAAATTAAAAAGTCGGACCGCAAAGGTAGTAATCTCAGGATTGCTACCAGTGCCACGTGCTTGTCAAAGTAGGAATTGCAGGATAGCTAAGATGAATATGTGGCTTGAAGAGTGGTGCAGGAGGGAGTGATTCAAATTCCTGGGACATTGGAACCGGTTCTGGGGGAGGTGAGACCAGTACAAGCCGGACGGTCTGCACCTGGGCAGGACCAGAACCAATGTCCTTGGGGGAATGTTTGCTTATGCTGTTGAGGAGGGGTTAAACTAATATGGCAGGGGGATGGGAACCTATGCAGGGAGACAGAAGGAAGTAGAATGGGGGCAGAAGCAAAAGATAGAAAGAAGAAAAGTAAAAAGTGGAGGGCAGAGAAACCCAAGGCAAAAATCAAAAAGGGCCACGTTACAGCAAAATTCTAAAGGGGCAAAGTGTGTTGAAAAGATAAGCCTGAAGGCTCTGTGCCTCAATGCGAGGAGTATTCGGAATAAGGTGGACGAATTAACTGCGCAGGCAGCTATTAACGAATATGATATAATTGGCATTACGGAGACATGGCTCCAGGGTGACCAAGGCTGGAAACTCAACATCCAGGAAGGATACACAGAAAGGAAAAGGAGGTGGGTATTGTTGCTGGTTAAAGAGGAAATTAATGCAATAGTAAGGAAGGATATTAACTTGGATGACGTGGAATCTGTATGGGTAGAGCTGCGGAATGCCAAAGGGCAGAAAACACTAGTGGGAGTTGTATACAGACCACCAAACAGTAGTAATGAGGTTGGGGACAGCATCAAACAAGAAATTAGGGATGCATGCAATAAAGGTACAGCAGTTATCATCGGTGACTTTAATCTACATATAGATTGGGCTAACCAAACTGGTAGCAATATGGTGGGGAAGGATTTCTTGGAGTGTATTAGGGATGGTTTTCTAGACCACTATGTCGAGGAACCAACTAGAGGGCTGGCCATGCTAGACTGGGTGATGCGTAATGAGAAAGGACTCATTAGCAATCTTGTTGTGCGAGGCCACTTGGGGAAGAGTGACCATAATATGGTAGAATTCTTTATTAAGCTGGAGAATGACACAGTTAATTCAGAGCCTAGGGTCCTGAATTTAAGGAAAGGTAACTTCAATGGTATGAGATGTGAATTGGCTAGAATAGATTGGCAAATGATACTTAAATGGTTGACGGTGGATAGGCAATGGCAAACATTTAAAGATCACATGGATGAACTTCAATGCATGTACATCCCGGTCTGGAGTAAAAATAAAACGAGGAAGGTGGCTCAACCGTGGCTAACAAGGGAAATTAAAGATAGTGTTAAATCCAAGGCAGAGGCATATAAGTTGGCCAGAAAAAGCAGCAAACCTAGGACTGGAAGAAATTTAGAATTCAGCAGAGGAGGACAAAATGTTTAATTAGGAGGGGGGAAATAGAGTATGAGAGTAAGCTTGCTGGGAACATAAAAACTGACTGCAAAAGCTTCTGTAGATATGTGAAGAGAAAAAGATTACTGAAGACTAATGTAGGTGAATTTATAATGGAGAACAAGGACATGGCAGACCAATTGAACAAATACTTTGGTTCTGTCTTCACAAAGGAAGACACAAATAACCTTCCGGAAATACTAGGAGACAGAGGGTCTAGTGAGAAGGAGAAACGGAAGGAAATCCTTATTAGTCAGGAAATTGTGTTAGGGAAATTGATGGGATTGAAGGCCGATAAATCCCCAAGGCCTGATAGTCTGCATCCCAGAATATTTAATTAAGTGGCCCTAGAAATAGTGGATGCATTGGTGATCATTTTCCAGCAGTCTCTCGACTCTAGATCAGTTCCTATGGACTGGAGGGTAGCTAATGTAACACCACTTTTTAAGAAAGGAGGGAGAGAGAAAATGGGTAATTATAGACCGGTTAGCCTGACATCAGTAGTGGAGAAAATGTTGGAATCAATTATTAAAGATGAAATAACAGCTCATTTGGAAAGCAGTGACGTGATCGGTCCAAGTCAGCATGGATTTATGAAAGGGAAATCATGCTTGACAAATCTTCTGGAATTTTTTGAGGATATAACTAGTAGAGTGGACAAGGGAGAACTAGTGGATGTGGTGTATTTGGACTTTCAAAAGGCTTTTGACAAGGTCCCACACAAGAGACTTATGTGCAAAATTAAAGCACATGGTATTTGGGGATAGAGAACTGGTTGGCAGACAGGAAGCAGAGCGTCGGGATAAACGGGTCCTTTTCAGAATGGCAAGCAGTGACTAGTGGAGTGCCGCAGGGCTCAGTGCTGGGATTCAAACTATTTACAATATATATCAATGATTTAGATGAATGTATTGAATGTAATATCTCCAAATTTGCAGATGACACTAAGCTGGGTGGCGGTGTGAGCTGTGAGGAGGATGCTAAGAGGCTGCAGGGTGACTTGGACAGGTTAGGTGAGTGGGCAAATGCATGGCAGATGCAGTATAATGTGGAAAATGTGAGGTTATCCACTTTGGTGGCAAAAACACGAAGGCAGAATATTATCTGAATGGCGGCAGATTAGGAAAAGGGGAGGTGCAACGAAACCTGGATGTCATGGTACATCAGTCATTGAAAGTTGGCATGCAGGTACAGCAGGCGGTGAAGAAGGCAAATGGCATGTTGGCCTTCATAGCTAGGGGATTTGAGTTTAGGAGCAGGGAGGTCTTACTGCAATTGGACAGGGCCTTGGTGAGGCCTCACCTGGAATATTGTGTTCAGGTTTGGTCTCCTAATCTGAGGAAGGACGTTCTTGCTATTGAGGGAGTGCAGCGAAGGTCACCAGACTGATATGGCTGGACTGACATATGAGGAGAGACTGGATCAACTGGGCCTTTATTCACTGGAGTTTAGAAGGATGAGAGGGGATCTCATAGAAACATATAAAATTCTGACGGGACTGGACAGGTTAGATGCGGGAAGAATGTTCCCGATGTTGGGGAAGTCCAGAACCAGAGTACACAGTCTAAGGATAAGGGGCAAGCCATTTAAGACCGAGGTGAGGAGAAACTTCTTCACTCAGAGGGTTATTAACTTCTGTGGAATTCTCTACCGTGGAGAGTTGTTGATGCCAGTTCATTGGATATATTCCAGAGGGAGTTAGATATGGCCTTTACGTCTAAAGGGATCAAGGGGTATGCAGAGAAAGCAGGAAAGGGATACTGAGGTGAATGATCAGCCATGATCTTATTGAATGGTGGTGCAGGCTCGAAGGGCCAAATAGCCTATGCCTGCACCTATTTTCTATGTTTCTATGTTTCTATGTCTATGTTTCTATGTGATGGATGAGTGGGACTTGGTGCGAGTTAGGACACCTGCAGGACGGTGGGAGTTCTCACCTGTTTCAGGCAAAAGGCCACTTGATTACGTGAATAATTATCCCAATGACCAAAAGCAATTTTCAGGTGTGTCACCTCCCGTGTGTCCTTTGCTGGTTACTGTAGAAATGGCCAACAAAAGTTCCTGCGATATATCTTTATAGAGTTGGGAGGAGGTCGTTGTTGGCCCGGGCTCAACGCACCCCCGCCCCCAACACCCGCACCCACACCACCTCTCATCACCCTCTCCGTGTTTGCTTCCTCCCTTTCTGCAGGTGCAGTGCCCGATCCGCCCATTATTGCACTGACCCAGAGGCTGTGATCGGCAGCAGGATGTGGCAAGAAGTTCGCCGGTGCGACATAAATGAGGCCGGAACTCAGAATACCATGACACAGTTGCCGCACTCTACCTAAAATCAGCTGGTCTAAAGTGAAAATGATTAAGTTATGGGCTCAATTTTGCCCAACCCCTTTTTTCGGTGCAATTACCTGACTTTGCGCGCTGGAAACGGCGCCGGAAAAAAGTCGCCCCATCCCGGTCGCTCTTCTGAGTCCCCGGAGTCCCAGCCTGGCGTGCATTGTGCAGTGGGGGGGGGGGCGGAGCAACAGCGTGTCCTGCGGGTTGTGAGCAGGACCCGATGTTCGCAGCCCCTATCCCCGGACGAAGGGACGTGCCGATCTTCGCCGCATCCTATCCCCGGCCGAGTGGCTTCCCGCACTGGCCGGCCGGCTCGCTGAGTTCCCGGGCGAGGTAGGACTTCATTTTTATTTTTTACTCTTTGATGGTTGTGCTTGAGAGTTTTGCGGGGGAAGGGAGAAAGAGTGTTTTGATGGGGGGGAGAAAGAATGTTTGGCGGGGGTTGGTGGGAGAGGAGAGTTTTTTTGCGGGGGGAAAAGAGTGTTGCCGGGGTGAGAAAGAGCTTTTGGCGGGGGGGTGGGCGGGGAAGGAGGAGAGTTTTGGGGGGGAGGAGAAAGTGTTTTGATCGGGGGCGGGGAGAAAAAGTGTTTTGATGGGAGCTGGGGGGAACTTTAAAAAAAAACCTGATTCTGGTATAAAGGAAGGACATCTTTTTTTTTGTTATTGAATGCTTATTTTTGTGCTTTGTAAGTCTTAGTGCTTTAAATGTACTCACCTGCGCTGATTTCTTAACTGCATGCAATGTTTTTCAGAGCTGGCCACATACACTGACCTAAGTCGATTTGGAGTGAGTTTTTGCTGGCCAAAGTGGCATTAATGGCCAAAACTGGCGTAAGTGTCTGGGAACGCTCCCTTTTGAAAAAAAAACTGAACTAAAAAAAATCGTACATAACTGACTTACTCTGGAGCAAATTTTGCGGGGGGGAAAATGGCATTTTTATAACTTACGCCAGAAAAAACTACTTACTCCAAAAAAATTGATGCAAGTCATGGCCAAAATTGGGCTCTTTAACTCTTAGGGTAAGAGGAGTTGGTTTTTAGGAAACCACACTCCAAGGGGTGAGGCAGTAACCTGTTTCATTGACAAGCGGATGGGCGAATGCGTGAATGGGGAGGTAGGTGAGGGGACAGCCCTTGCACTTCCTGTGAGCACATTGTGAAAGGGACACATGTGAGTGTAGTCAGGTGTGGGAAGGAAGACTAGGTCAGCAAGGGGAAGCTCACATATCTCCCATCCAAAGCCAACCAGAACCAGGAGTTTGAGCAGGAATGGTTAAGTTAACCAGATAGGATGGCCATGTTTATTTGTTTACTTGTTCTCGAGCTGGGAGTTCGAGGAGGCGGAGTGGCAGCATTGGTGAGGCCTACAAGAGGCCAAGGTCATCGGGGAGCAGCGGGAGTTCGAGGAGGCGGAGCGGCAGCGTTGGTGAGGCCTACAAAGACCAGCTGGTGCAGCTGCAGCAGGGTGAGAAGGCAAAAAAGAAGTAGAAAGAAACCGAAAGAGGACATCACCGCCAAGGGGATAAGTGATTTGCTGGTGATTGGTGAGTAGTTTTTCTTTTTCTTTTCTTTATCAGTAAGTAACCTTTTAGCATTGTTGTTGCCAAATTAAGTTAATCTAAGGGTTAAGTCATGGCAGGAGAGCTCGGACATTGTGATATGCTCCTCCTGTGCTATGTGGGAAGTCAGGGACGCTTCCAGTGTCCCTGACGACTACATTTGCGGGAAGTGCATCCGCCTGCAGCACCTGACAGACCGCATTGCGGCACTGGAGCTGCAGGTGGATTTACTCTGGAGCATCAGTGATGCTGAGAATGTTGTGAATAGCACGTTTAGTGAGTTGGTCACACCGCAGGTAAAGGATACACAGCCAGATAGGGGATGGGTGACCAACAGAAACAGCAGTGGAAGGGAGGTAGTGCAGGGGTCCCCTGCGGTCATCCACCTGCAAAACAGATACACCGCTTTGGGTACTGTTGAGGGGGATGACTCATCAGGGGAGAGCACCAGCAGCCAGGTTCCTGGCACTATCGCGGGCTCTGCTGCACAGGAGGGCAGGAAAAAGAGTGGGAGAGCTATAGTGGTAGGGGATTCTATTGCAAGGGGAATAGATAGATGTTTCTGTGGCCGCAACCGAGACTCCAGGATGGTATGTTGCCTCCCTGGTGCAAGGGTCAAGGATGTCTCAGAGCGGGTGCAGGACATTTTGAGGAGGGAGGGTGAACAGTCAGTTGTCATGGTGCATATACGTACCAACGATGTAGGTAAAAAACGGGATGAGGTCCTACAAGGCGAATTTAGGGAGCTAGGAGCTAAATTAAAAAGTAGGACCTCAAAAGTAATAATCTCAGGATTGCTACCAGTGTCACGTGCTAGTCAGAGTAGGAATTGCAGGATAGCTCAGATGAATATGTGACTTGAGGTGTGGTGCAGCAGGGAGGGATTCAAATTTCTGGGACATTGGAACCGGTTCTGGGGGAAGTGGGACCAGTACAAACCAGACGGTCTGCACCTGGGCAGGACCGGAAACAATGTCCTAGTGGGAGTGTTTGCTAGTGCTGTTAGGGAGGGGTTAAACTAATATGGCAGGGGGATGGGAACCTATGCGGGGAGACAGAATGAAGTAGAATGGGGGCAGAAGCAAAAGATAGAAAGAAGAAAAGTAAAAGTGGAGGGCAGAGAAACCCAAGGCAAAAAGCAAAAAGGGCCACATTACAGCAAAATTCTAAAGGGGCAAAGGGTGTTAAAAAGACAAGCCAGAAGGCTCTGTGCCTCAATGCGAGGAGTATTCGGAATAAGGTGGACTAATTAACTGCGCAGACAGCAGTTAACGGATATGATGTAATTGGAATCACGGAGACATGGCTCCAGGGTGACCAAGGCTGGGAACTCAACATCCAGGGGTATTCAACATTTAGGAAGGATAGACAGAAAGGAAAAGGAGGTGGGGTGGCATTGCTGGTTAAAGAAGAAATTAATGCAATAGTAAGGAAGGACATTAACTTGGATGACATGGAATCTGTATGGGTGGAGCTACGGAATACCAGAGGGCAGAAAACGCCAGTGGGAGTTGTGTACAGACCAACAAATAGTAATAGTGAGGTTGGGGACAGCATCAAACAAGAAATTAGGGATGCGTGCAATAAAGGTACAGCAGTTATCATGGGCGACTTTAATCTACATATAGATTGGGCTAAACTAACTGGTAGCAATGCATGGAGGAAGATTTCCTGGAGTGTATTAGGGATGGTTTTCTAGACCAATATGTCAAGGAACCAACTAGAGGGCTGGCCATCCTGGACTGGGTGATGTGTAATGAGAAAGGACTAAATAACAATCTTGTGCGAAGCCCCTTGGGGAAGAGTGACCATAATATGGTAGAATTCTTTATTAAGATGGAGAGTGACAGTTAATTCAGAGACTAGGGTCCTGAACTTAAGGAAAGATAACTTCGACGGTATGAGATGTAAATTGACTAGAATAGACTGGCGAGTGATACTTAAAGGGTTGATGGTGGATAGACAATGGCAAACACTTAAAGATCATATCGACGAACCTTAACAATTGTACATCCCTGTCTAGAGTAAAAATAAAACGGGGAAGGTGGCTCAACTGTGGCTAACAAGGGAAATTAAGGATGGTGTTAAATTCAAGGAAGCGGCATATAAATTGGCCAGAAAAAGCAGCAAACCTGAGGACTGGGAGAATTTTGTAATACAGCAGAGGAGGACAAAGGGTTTAATTAGGAGGGGGAAAATAGAGTATGAGAGTAAGCTTGCTGGGAACATAAAATCTGACTGCAAAAGCTTCTATAGATATGTGAAGAGAAAAAGATTATGAAAACAAACGTAGGTCCCTTGCAGTCAGATTCAGGTGAATTTATAATGGGAAACACAGAAATGGCAGACCAGTTAAACAAATACTTTGGTTCTGTCTTCTTGAAGGAAGACAGAAATAACCTTCCCAAAATACTAGGGGACCGAGTGTCTAGTGAGAAGGAGGAACTGAAGGAAATCCTTATTCGTCAGGAAATTGTGTTAGGGAAATTGATGGGATTGAAGACCGATAAATCCCTGGGATCTGATAGTCTGCATCCCAGAGTACTTAAGGAAGTAACCCAAGAAATAGTGGATGCATTGGTGATCATTTTCCAACAGTCTATCAACTCTGGATCGGTTCCTATGAACTGGAGGGTAGCTAATGTAACACCACTTTTTAAGAAAGGAGGGAGAGAGAAATTGGGTAATTATAGATCGGTAAGCCTGACATCAGTAGTGAGGAAAATGTTGGAATCAATTCTTAAAGATGAAATAGCAGCACATTTGGAAAGCAGTGATGGGATCCATCCAAGTCAGCATGGATTTATGAAAAGGAAATCCTGCTTGACAAATCTTCTAGAATTTTTTGAGGAGTTAACTAGTAGAGTGGACAAGGGAGAACCACTGGATGTGGTGTATTTGGACTTTTGACAAGGTCCCACACAAGAGATTGGCGTGCAAAATTAAAGCACATGTAATGTACTGATGTGGATAGAGAATTGGTTGGCAGACAGGAAGCAGAGTCGGGATAAACGGGTCCTTTTCAGAATGGCAGGCAGTGACTAGTGGAGTGCCGCAGGGCTCAGTGCTGGGACACCAGCTATTTACAATATACACTAATGATTTGGATGAGGGAATTGTGTAATAACTCCAAGTATGCAACTGACACTAAGCTGGGTGGTGGTGTGAGCTGTGAGGAGGACGCTAAATGGCTGCAGGGTGTCTTGGACAGGTTAGGTGAGTGGGGAAACGCGTGGCAGATGCAGTATAATGTGGATAAATAGGTTATCCACTTTGATGGCAAAAACACGAAGGCAGAATATTATCTGAATGGTGGCAGATTAGGAAAAGCAGAGGTGTAACGATACCCCTTGATCCCTTTAGCCGTCAGGGCCATATCTAACTCCCCCATGAATATATCCAATGAACTGGCATCAACAACCCTCTGCAGTAGGGAATTCCACAGGTTAACAACCTGTTAAGAAGTTTCTCCTCATCTCAGTCCTAAATGGCTTACCCCTTATCCTTCGATGGGTGTCATGGTACACCAGTCACTGAAAGTTCACATGCAGGTACAGCAGGCGGTGAAGAAGGCAAATGGTACGTTGGGCTTCATAGCTAGGCGATTTGAGTATCGGAGCAGGGAGGTTTTACTGCAGTTGTACAGGGCCTTGGTGAGGCCTCACCTGGAATATTGTGTTCAGTTTTGGTCTCCTAATCTGAGGAAGGACGTTCTTGCTATTGAGGGAGTGCAGCGAAGGTTCACCAGACTGATTCTCGGGATGGCAGGACTGACATATGAGGAGAGACTGGATCGACTGGGCCTGTATTCACTGGAGTTTAGAAGGTTGAGATGGGATCTCATAGTAACATTTAAAATTCTGATGAGACTGGACAGGTTAGATGCAGGAAGAATGTTCCCGGTGTTTGGGAAGTCCAGAACCAGAGGACATAGTCTAAGGATAAGGGGTAAGCCATTTAGGACTGAGATAAGGAGAAACTTCTTCATTCAGAGAGTTGTTAACCTGTGGAATTCCCTGCCGCAGAGAGTTGTTGATGCCAGTTCAGTGGATATATTCAAGAGGGAGTTAGATATGGCCCTTACGGCGAAAGGGATCAAGGGGTGTGGAGAGAAAGCAGGAAAGGGGTACTGAGGTGAATGATCAGCCATGATCTTATTGAATGGTGGTGCAGGCTCGAAGGGCCGAATGGCCTACTCCTGCACCTATTTTCTATGTTTCTATGTTTTTATGATCTGATGTTGGATTAAGGTGAGACCTGTTGCTTTGTACCTTCACTTGTCTGTAAAATAAACAAACTTAATGATTTGCTTCAGACCTCAACTCACTAAAGTGTTATCACTTTGCTTAGTGAACAATTGGAGAACTACACATGCGTGTTAAAGGCACAGTATCCAGTTCAAATCACAATATTGTTAGACCCCTGGCTTAGGCTTTTATGCAATTTGCTATTCGGCAGTGTGGGCATGCTCCTGAATGTAAGATGTTGGAACCACTTATGGCAGTGGCCAGTACCACTGAATTCAACAGAATTCCTTAGGCGGACCTGAAACAATCACATTTCGGGTAAGATTTGGTTACGCTGTGCCGGGAGAGTGTTCTTGTTAAGGTGTAGAATATCCGCGGGTGACGGAGATCTTTTACCAATTCAGCAGGTGGTGATGGGAATGTGGCCGGGTGTGTACTTGCTGAGGGCCTGGTAAGGATGTTGTCAGGGATGTTGATGCAATCAGTGGGCAGGATACAGAGGAGAGGGATTCATCGGTGAAAGCAGGGTCAATATCTCGGAGCAGATGGCAAAGGTGATTCAAGAGATGCATCGTATATCTCTTGTTGGTACAAGTTGTCTTTTTATTGGTGTTGTTGCTCTTTCTCCCTTGGGTGCTCCATATTCCTGTCGCATTGGATGAACGATGTGTAGCATGCTACTGATTCTAACGATAGAGACGTGGGCCAGTGTTCTTGTAGGATGTCTCCTGAGCTGTCCAGGGTCCTGATTGTCTGATTTAATATTCTATGGTTAGGAGCTGTAAGCATAATATAGAGGGATAATGGAGCTGGGGAGAGTGGAGCTT
Source organism: Pristiophorus japonicus (assembly GCF_044704955.1). NCBI lineage: Eukaryota > Metazoa > Chordata > Chondrichthyes > Pristiophoridae > Pristiophorus > Pristiophorus japonicus. The sequence goes on along the minus strand of NC_091987.1, from coordinate 20,751,750 downwards.
TGCTCTTTTAATTATTCATTCAGGATGTGGATGTTGGTATTTATAGCCCATCCCCAGTTGTCCCAAGAAGGAGGAAGTGGCCCACCTTCTTGAACCACTGTAGTCCGTGAGGTATTTGTAGCAGTTTGATACAAATGAGTGGATTACTAGGCCACTGAGGAACATCGGAACAGGAGTAAGCCATTCATCCCCTCAAGCCTGTTCTGCCTTTTAATGAGATCATGGATGATCTGTATCTTAACTCTATCCATCTGCCATGGCTCCATATCTCTTTATCCCTTGTGTGGCAAAAATCTATCACTCTCCGATTTAAGATTATTAATTCAGCTAGCATCTACTGCTTTTTGTGGGAAGAGAGTTCCACACTTCTACCATCCTTTGCCTGGAGTTGAGGTACAGATCAGCCATGGTCTAATTAAATGGCTGAACAGGCTCGAGGGGTCGAATGGCCGACTCTTGTTCCTGAAAACAGGGCTCTATATTTGAATGCATGAAGGTCTGCCTGAGGTTTTTAATTGCTATACACGATGACAGTATGATGGTGATGGGTGAACGGGACTTGGTGCGAGTTAGGACATGGGCAGGATGATGGGAGTGCTCACCTGTTTCAGGCAAAAGGCCACTTGTTTACATGAATAATGATCCCAATGACCAAAAGCAATTTTCAGATGTGTCATCTCCTGTGTGTCCTTTGCTGTTTGTTGTAGAAACGGCCAACAAAAGTTCCTGCGATATATCTTTGTAGAGTTGGGAGGGGATCGTTGTTGGCCCGGTCTCACCCCCTCACACCCAGATCACCCCTCATCACCCACTCCGTGTTTGCCTCCTCCTTTCCTGCAGGTGCAGTGTCTGATCTGCCCATTATTGCACTGACCCAAGCCCGTGATTGGCAGCAGGGTGTTCGATTGTGGCAAGAAGTTCGCCGGCGTGACGTAAATGAAGCCGGAACTCAGAATACCATGACACGGTTGCCGCACACTACCTAAAATCAGCTGGCCTAAAGTGAAAATGAGTTACGATTAAGTCAGGCTGGTCCCTTTAACTCTGAGTGTAGGAGGGTTTGGTTTTTAGGAAACCACACTCCAAGGGGTGAGGCAGTAACCTGTTTCATTGACAAGCGGATGGGCGAATGCCTGAATGGGGAGGTAGGTAAGGGGACAGCCCTTGCACTTCCTGTGAGCACATTGTGCAAGGGACACATGTGAGTGTAGTCAGGTGTGGGAAGGAAGACTAGGTCAGCAAGGGGAAGCTCACATATCTTCCATCCAAAGCCAACCAGAACCAGGAGTTTGAGCAGGAATGGTTAAGTTAACCAGATAGAGTGGCCATGTTTATTGGTTTACTTGTTGTCGAGGTGGGATTTGATGTTGGATTAAGGTGAGACCTGTTGCTTTGTACCTTCACTTGTCTGTAAAATAAACAAACTTAATGATTTGCTTCAGACCTCAACTCACTAAAGTGTTATCACTTTGCTTAGTGAACAATTGGAGAACTACACATGCGTGTTAAAGGCACAGTATCCAGTTCAAATCACAATATTATTAGACCCCTGGCTTAGGCTTTCATGCAATTCGCTATTCGGCAGTGTGGGCATGCTCCTGAATTGTAAGATGTTGGAACCACTTATGGCAGTGACAAGTACCACTGAATCCAACAGAATTCCTTAGGCGGACCTGAAACAATCACATTTCGGGTAAGATTTGGTTACGCTGTGCCGGGAGAGTGTTCTTGTTAAGGTGTAGAATATCCGCGGGTGACGGAGATCTTTTACCAATTCAGCAGGTGGTGATGGGAATGTGGCCGGATGTGTACTTTCTGAGGGCCTGGGAAGGATGTTGTAAGTGATGTTGATGCAATCAGTGGGCGGGATACAGAGGAGAGGGATTCATCGGTGAAAGCAGGGTCAATGTCTCGGAGCAGATGGCAAAGGTGCTTCAAGAGATGCATCGTATATCTCTTGTTGGTCCAAGTTGTTTTTTTATTGATGTCGTTGCTCTTTCTCCCTTGGGTGCTCCATATTCCTGTCGCATTGGATGAACGATGTGTAGCATGCTACTGATTCTAACGATAGAGACGTGGGCCAGTGTTCTTGTAGGATGTCTCCTGAGCTGTCCAGGGTTCTGATTGTCTGATTTAACATTCGATGGCCAGGAGCTGTAAGCATAATATAGAGGGATAATGGAGCTGGGGAGAGTGGAGCTTTTTAAATTATTCATTCAGGAGTGGATGTTGGTATTTATAGCCCATCCCCAGTTGTCCCAAGAAGGAAGAAGTGGCCCACCTTCTTGAACTACTGTAGTCCGTGAGGTATTTGTAGCAGTTTGATACAAATGAGTGGATTACTAGGCTACTGAGGAACATCGGAACATGAGTAGGCCATTCATCCCCTCAAGCCTGTTCTGCCTTTTAATGAGATCATGGATGATCTGTATCTTAACTCTATCCATCTGCCATGGCTCCATATCTCTTTATCCCTTGTGTGGCAAAAATCTATCACTCTCCGATTTAAGATTATTAATTCAGCTAGCATCTACTGCTTTTTGTGGGAAGAGAGTTCCACACTTCTACCATCCTTTGCCTGGAGTTGAGCCATGGTCTAATTAAATGGCTGAGCAGGCTCGAGGGGCCGAATGGTCGACTATTGTTCCTGAAAACAGGGCTCTATATTTGAATACATGAAGGTCTGCCTGAGATTTTTAATTGTTATACACGATGACAGTATTACCAGGAACAACTGATAAATCTTAAAAAGCAGGGAAATGTTTAGTGCAATAGCAGATGGCTCAAACATTGTTTTAGCATAATTTATGTTTCTTGAAAGGAATTAAGGATGTGTAAAAAGAATGTGTGGGTCAGAAGAATGCTGCCATCTAGCTTGGGATTCCCATATATTTTGGGATTCCCCACAACAAAGATTGATTTCCCCAAAACCCTTCCTTTTTTAGGGTCTGTGGAGCGCAGACAAAATCCCTGAAATGGTAGCACTGGTGGCTGGTATTGCGACACAGTTAGTCGAAGTTTGGGCTCTGGGGCGAGCCATGTGGCCTGGAGCTGATTGGCCGCAACCAATGCAGGAGGACCCGGGTCAGATTGAATATGGCCGCCTCGTGAGTCGTCGGCGAGGGAACGACTGAGGTGAAGAAACATCAAACGGGAAGAGAAAGTTTAGGAATAGAAAGAAAGTCAGAACAAAAATAAACTTGATTTGATTCCTTTCTTTGCTCCCTGATGGAGAGAGGAGAATGGATAAAGGAGGAGAGAGAAATAACTCAATAGAACTGCAGGAGATACAGAGGAAGCAGAGGCTGAGTTTCCACACGGAGTATTGAGCACTACAATTACAAACAGGATATAGAGGCACTGGAGAAAGTTTAAAAACAAACATTTATAAGGCAGATACCAGACCTGAGACATTACACATATCAGGAAAGGCTGAACAGACTGGGACCTCTTTTTTTCTCTCAAAAAGAAGGCTGAGGGGTGATCTGATAGAAAAACAGAAACAGAAAATAGGTGCAGGAGTAGGTCATTCGGCCCTTCGAGCCTGCACTGCCATTCAATAAGATCATGGCTGATCATGCACCTCAGTACCCCTTTCCTGCTTTCTCTCCATACTCCTTGATCCCTTTAGCCGTAAGGGCCAGATCTAACTCCCTCTTGAATATATCCAACTAACTGGCATCAACAACTCTTTGCGGTAGAGAGTTCCACAGGTTAACAACTCTCTGAGTGAAGAAGTTTCTCCTCATCTCGGTCCTAAATGGCTTGCTCCTTATCCTTAGATGTGACCCCTGGTTCTGGACTTCCCCAACATCGGGAACATTCTTCCTGCATCTAACCTGTCCAGGAGTTAGATGAGGTCCTTACTACTAGGGGGATCAAGGGGTATGGCGAGAAAGCAGGAATGGGGTACTGAAGTTGAATGTTCAGCCATGAACTCATTGAATGGCGGTGCAGGCTAGAAGGGCCGAATGGCCTACTCCTGCACCTATTTTCTATGTTTCTATGTTTCTAGTACCGTCAGAATTTTATATGTTTCAATGAGATCCCCTCTCATCCTTCTAAACTCCAGTGAATACAGGCCCAGTTGATCCAGTCTCTCCTCATATGTCAGTCCTGCCATCCTGGGAATCAGTCTGGTGAAACTTCGCTGCACTCCCTCAATAGCAAGAACATCCTTCCTCAGATTAGGAGACCAAAACTGAACACAATATTCCAGGTGAGGCCTCACCAAAGCCCTGTCCAACTGCATTAAGACCTCCCTGCTCCTATACTCAAATCCCCTAGCTATGAAGGCCAACATGCCATTTGCTTTCTTCACCGCCTGCTGTACCTGCATGCCAACTTTCAATGACTGATGAACCATGACACCCAGGTCTCGTTGCACCTCCCCTTTTCCTAATCTGCTGCCATTCAGATAATATTCTGCCTTCATGTTTTTGCTACCAAAGTGGATAACCTCATATTTTACACATTATACTGCATCTGCCATGCATTTGCCCACTCACCTAACCTGTCCAAATCACCCTGCAGCCTCTTAGCATCTTCCTCACAGCTCAAACTGCCATCCAGCTTAGTGTCATCTGCAAACTTGGAGATATTATACTCAATTTCTTCATCTAAATCATTGATGTACATTGTAAATAGCTGGCGTCCCAGCACTGAGCCCTGTGGCACCCCACTAGTCACTGCCTGCCATTCTGAAAAGGACCTGTTTATCCTGACTCTCTGCTTCCTCTCTGCCAACCAGTTCTCTATCCAATCAATACAGTACCCCCAATACCACGTGCTTTGATTTTGCACACCAATCTCTTTTGTGGGACCTTGTCAAAAGACTTTTGAAAGTCCAAATACACTAGATCCACTGGTTCTCCCTTGTCCACTCTACTAGTTACATACTCAAAAAATTCCAGAAGATTTGTCAAGCATGATTTCCATTTCATAAATCCATGCTGAATTATCACTGCTTTCCAAATGCGCTGCTATTTCATCTTTAATAATTGATTCCAACATTTTCCCCACTACTGATGTCAGGCTAACCGGTCCATAATTACCCGTTTTCTCTCTCCCTCCTTTTTAAAAAAACGGTATTACATTAGCTACCCTCCAGTCCATAGGAACTGATCCAGAGTTGATAGATTGTTGGAAAATGATCACCAGTGCATCCACTATTTCTAGGGCCACTTCCTTAAGTACTCTAGGATGCAGACTATCAGGCCTTGAGGATTTATCCGTCTTCAATCCCATCAATTTCCCAAACACAATTTCCCGCCTAATAAGGATATCCTTCAGTTCTCCCTTCTCGCTAGACCCTCAGTCCCCTAGTATTGCCGGAAGGTTATTTATGTCTTCCTTCGTGAACACAGAACCAAAGTATTTGTTCAATTGGTCTGCCATTTCTTTGTTCCCAATTATAAATTCACCTGATTCTGAGTGCAAGGGACCTACGTTTGTCTTCACTAATCTTTTTCTCTTCACATATCTATCTAAGCTTTTGCAGTCAGTTTTTATGTTCCCAGCAAGCTTACTCTCATACTCTATTTTCCCCCTCCTAATTAAACCCTTTATCTTCCGCTGCTGAATTCAAAATTTCTCCCAATCCTCAGGTTTGCTGCTTTTTCTGGCCAATTTATATGCCTCTTCATTGGATTTAACACTTTCCCTAATTTCCCTTGTTAGCCACGGTTAAGCCACATTCCCCATTTTATTTTTATTCCAGACAGGGATGTACAATTGTTGAAGTTCATCCATGTGATCTTTAAATGTTTGCTATTGCCTATCCACCGTCAACCCTTTAAGTATCATTTGCCAGTCTATTCTAGCCAATTCACGTCTCATACCATCGAAGTTACCTTTCCTTAACTACAGGACTCTAGTCTCTGAATTAACTGTGTCACTCTCCATCTTAATAAAGAATTCTACCATATTATAGTCACTCTTCCCCAAGAGGCCTCGCACAACAAGTTTGCTAATTACACATCACCCAATCTAGGATGGCCAGCCCTCCAATTGGTTCCTCGACATATTGGTCTAGAAAACCATCTCTAATACACTTCAGGAAATCCTCCTCCACTGTATTGCTACCAGTTTGGTTAGCCCAATCTATATGTAGATTAAAGTCGCCGATAATAACTGCTGTACCTTTATTGCACACATCCCTAATTAATTGTTTGATACTGTCTCCAACATCACTACTACTGTTTGGTGGTCTGTACACAACTCCCACTAGCGTTTCCTGCCCTTCGGTATTCCGCAGCTCTACCCATACCGATTCCACATCATCCAAGCTAATGACCTTCCTTACTATTGCATTAATTTTCTCTTTAACCAGCAACGCTACCCCACCTCCTTTTCCTTTCTGTCTATCCTTCCTGAATGTTGAATACCCCTGGCTGTTGAGTTCCCAGCCTGGGTCACCCTGGAGCCATGTCGCCATAATCCCAATTATATCATATTCGTTAATAGCTGCCTGCGCAGTTAATTCGTCCACCTTATTATGGATATTCCTCGCATTGAGGCACAGAGCCTTCAGGTGTGTCTTTTTAACACACTTTGTCCCTTTAGAATTTTGATGTAACGTGGCCCTTTTTGATTTTTGCCTTGGGTTTCTCTGCCCTCCACTTATACTTTTCTTCTTTCTATCTTTTGCTTCTGCCCCCATTCTACTTCCCTCTGTCTCCCTGCATAGGTTCCCATCCCCCTGCCATATTAGTTTAACTCCTCCCCAACAGCACTAGGAAACACTCCCCCTAGGATATTGGTTCCGATCCTGGCCAGGTACAGACCATCCGGTTTGTACTGGTCCCACCTCCCCCAGAACCGGTTCCAATATCCCAGGAATTTGAATCCCTCCCTCCTGCTCCACTCCTGAAGCCACGTATTTAGCTTAGCTATCCTGCCATTCCTTCTCTGACTAACATGTGGCACTGGTAGCAATCCTGAGATTATAATGGGGAACAAAGAAATGGCAGACCAGTTGAACAAATACTTTGGTTCTGTCTTCACGAAGGAAAACACAAATAACCTTCCGGAATTACTAGGGGACCGAGGGTCTAGTGAGAAGGAGGAACTGAAGGATATCCTTATTATGCGTAAAATTGTGTTACGGAAATTGATGCGATTGAAGACCGATAAATCCCCGGGGCCTGACAGTCTGCATCCTAGAGTACTTAAGGAAGTGGCCCTAGAAATAGTGGATGCATTGGTCGTCATTTTCCAACAGTCTATGAACTCTGGATTGATTCCTTTGGACTTGAGGGCAGCTAATGCCACACCACTTTTTAAAAAAGGAGGGAGAGAGAAAACGGGTAATTATAGACCAGTTAGCCTGACATCATAGTGGGGAAAATGTTGGAATCAATTATTAAAGATGAAATAACAGCGCATTTGGAAAGCAGTGACAGGATCGGTCCAAGTCAACATGAATTTATGAGATTGGTGTGCAAAATTAAAGCACATGGTATTGGGGGTAATGTACTGACGTAGATAGAGAACTGGTTGGCAGACAGGAAGCAGAGAGTCGGGATAAACGGGTCCTTTTCAGAATGGCAGGCAGTGACTAGTGGGGTGCTGCAGGGCTCAGTGCTGGGACACCAGCTATTTACAATATACATTCATGATTTAGATGAAGGAATTGAGTGTAATATCTGCAAGTTTGCAGATGACACTAAACTGAGTGGTGGTGTGAGCTGTGAGGAGGACGCTATGAGGCTGCAGGGTGACTTGGAGAGGTTAGGTGAGTGGTCAAATGCATGGCAGATGCAGTATAATGTGGATAAATGTGAGGTTATCCACTTTGGGTGCAAAAACACGAAGGCAGAATATTATCTGAATGGCGGCAGATTAGGAAAAGGGGAGGTGCAACGAGACCAGGGTGTCATGGTACATCAGTCATTGAAAGTTGGCATGCAGGTACAGCAGGCGGTGAAGAATATTTCATGCAGAACTTTCATGCACTTTTCAAAGACAAAAACCCAGCATGTAAGTGAAGTATGTTGACTGTTGTATCTGTGTAATGTTATGTTGGCCTTCTTAGCTAGGGGCTTTGAGTATAGGAGCAGGGAGGTCTTACTGCAGTTGTACAGGGTCTTGGTGAGGCCTCACTTGGAATATTGTGTTCAGTTTTGGTCTCCTAATCTGAGGAAGAACGTTCTTGCTATTGAGGGAGTGCAGCGAAGGTTCACCAGACTGATTACCGGGATGCCGGATGAGGAGAGATTGGATCAACTGGTCTTTTATTCACTGGAGTTTAGAAGGATGAGAGGGGATCTCAGAGAAACGTATAAGATTCTGACGGGACTGGACAGGTTAGATACAGGAAGAATGTTCCCAATGTTGGGGAAAACCAGAACCAGGGGACACAGTCTAAGGATAAGGGATAAGCCATTCAGGACTGAGATGAAACTTCTTCACTCAGAGAGTTGTTAACCTGTGGAATTCCCTAGTGCAGAGAGTTGTTGATGCCAGTTCGTTGGATATATTCAAAAGGGAGTTAGATGTGGCCCTTACGGCTCAAGGGATCAAGGGGTATGGAGAGAAAGCAGGAAAGGGGTACTGAGGGAATGATCAGCCATGATCTTATTGAATGGTGGTGCAGGCTCGAAGGGCCAAATGGCCTACTCCTGCACCTCTTTTCTGTGGCCCCAAGTTTCGTCCCGCGGCGAAAACGGCGCACCTCCGGGCTGGGCGCCTGTTTTTTGCGCCGAAAACTGCGCTTAAAAAAACCTCCCATATTCTCGAGCTCCTTGGAGCTCGATGTCTGCTTGGCGCGGCGCGCTCTTCGCAGCAGGGAGCGGAGTCTAACACTCGCACCGATTTTCTAAGTAGCCGGGGGCGGGTACAATTTAAATTAGCCTTCGTGGTGCTGGCAACCCTGCGCGTGCATGTTGGAGCGTGCGCGCATGCGCAGTCTCACACAAACATTGCCACTCGGCCATTTTTAAAAGGACTGCAGAAAAAGTGAAGATTTGTTTCTTGGACCCCTGCAAAGGCTTGTAATTTAATTTTTTTGATATTTCTGTATGTGAGGGAGTGCTTTTAGCAGCACTGCTGAATAAATCACCTGCTGAAATCAGTGAGTTCAGCTTTTCACTGCTAAACTTGCAGAACCGGTGCTGCATTGGTGCATGCAAATTAAGGACTGTGTGTTTGGAGAAATAAGAGTGCCAATTCAACTTTGCAATGGATCAACGTCCACCATTGCATAATACGTGGTGTTGACAATGCAGCACCCATTCTGCAAATTTAAATATAAAACTGTCGATGTGGCTGCCTCTCCCTGTCCAAAGGGCCTCAGTCCCCCTCACAGCTCGAAGGCTGCTGCTGTATCTTCGGCTGCCGGCCAGCCACTGACGCCGCCCCTAAAGCGTGGCCGAATGGCCTCAAGCATCATAAAGAGCTGTGTGTGTCCGGTGTTGATTCTTCGGCTGCCGGCCAGCCACTGACACCGCTGATATCCTATGGCCGAATGGCCTCACGTCCGTCCGCTGCTGATTCTTTGGCTGCCGGCCAGCCACTGACGCCGCCCCAAAGCATGGCCAAATGGCCCCAAGAACCTTAAAGAGCTGCATGTGTCCTGCGTTGATTCTTTGGCTGCTGGCCAGCCACTGAAGCCACTGCTATCTCATGGCCAAAAGGCCTCACGTCGGTCCGCTGCTGATTCTTCGGCTGCCGGCCAGCCACTGACGCCGCTGCTATCTCAGGGCCGAATGGCCTCGGGTCCGTCCGGTGCTGCTTCTTCACGGCCAGCCACGAAGAGAATGAAGGCCTGCCTCAAGCACCGCAGCTCAGCTCGAAGCTTGCTGCCGCTGCTGTCGAGACACTGACGCCACACCGCTGCCTGTCTCCAACATGAAAGGCCTGCCTGAAGCACAGCAGCTCGAAGGCTGATGCTATTTCACAGGTAGGAACATGGTTTATTTAATCTTTTCTTTGCTTATAAATTTTTATTCAGGTTGGATTTATTTGTATAATAGTTGTATAAGTATAACTAAGGATTGATTGTAGAATTTAATGACTTCCCTTCCCCCCCAGCCCCCCCCACCTCGTTCCCTACGCCTAATTTGTAACCTACGCCTGATTTTCTAAAGTGTAGACAAGGTTTTTTCGAGCGTACAAAAATCTTCACTTACTCCATTCTAAGTTAGTTTGGAGTAAGTTTTCACTGACGAAACTTTGAAAACAGGCGTAAGTAGCCGGACACACCCACTTTTGAAAAAAAAATTCTGTTCCAAAGTGAAACTGTTCTAACTGACTAGAACTGGAGGAAACTAAATGGCGAGAATTCCGATTTCTAAGATACACCGTTCTACACCAGCTGCTCCTAAAAATCAGGAGCAAATCATGTCGAAACTCGGGGCCACAGTTTCTATGTTTCTATGATTACTACCTTTGAGAACCTACTTTTTAATTTAACTCCTAGCTCCCTAAACTCAGCTTGTAGGACCTCATCCTGTTTTTTACCTATATCGTTGGTACTTATATGTACCATGACAGCTGGCTGTTCACCCTCCCCCTCCAGAAAGCGCCTGTAGCTGCTCTGAGACATCCTTGACCCTTGCATCAGGGAGGCAACATAGCATCCTGGAGTCTCGTTTGCGGCCGCAGAAACGCCTATCTATTCCCCTTACAATAGAATCCCCTACCACTATAGCTCTCCCACTCTTTTTCTTGCCCTCCTGTGCAGCACAGCCACTCCTGGTGCCATGGACTTGGCTGCTGCTGTCTTTAAGATACTGAAAGGGTATGATATGGTAGACATAGAGAAGATGCTTCCACTTATGGTGGAGACCAAAATAGGGCACATAAATATTAGATACACGAATAAATCTTTATTTATCCAGAAGCAAAATATTGCAGATACTTGAACTCTAAAATCTAAACAGGATGTTCTGATGAAAGGTTATCAACCTGAAACGTCAACTGTTTCTCTCGCCACAGATATTTCTATCTGCTGAGTGTTTCCAGCATTTTCTGTTTTTAGTTATCCAGAGAATGTGGAACTACTGCAAGGAGCAGCTGAGGTGTATAGCTTGGATGGATTTCAAAAAAAAAACTGGATAAGCACATGAGGGAGAAAGGAGAAAATAGAAAAACATCTAGAAACCAAAAATAGAATAATGAATAGTCAGCATGGATTTCAAAAGGGAAAGTCTTACTTGACCAACCTTATTGAATTTTTTGAAGAGGTAACATTGAGAGTAGACAGTGATAATGCAGTACATGTAATTTATCTAGATTTTAAAAAGGCCTTCGGTAAGGTACCGCATAATAGTCTGATAAACAAAGGTCAGAGAATGAGGAGTCAGGGGACAAATAGCAGAATGTATCGCTAGTTCAAGATAGAAAGCAGAGAGTTGGGGTAAAGGGTAGCGAGTTACAGGGGCAGAAAGTGGGTTGTGGTGTTCCACAAGGATCAGTGCTGGGACCACTGTTGGTCATAATTTACATTAACAATTTAGACTTTGGAATCAAAAACACAATGTCTAAATTTGCGGATGGCAGAACGGTGGTGGACTGCTGTGAGGAGGCTGGTCTGTCTCAGATGGTAGGTATGAAGAGCTGAAGAAAAAGGTGAGTAAACATTTTTTTGTTTTTTTTCTTTACAGGGACTTACCTGTAGGGGGGTCCCCTGAAGCTGTTCCGATGGGTTTTTTTAATGCTTTTTCTTCATCCCTCCTTGGGCCTGACTCCATCCTCGGCGGCACTTGGGCAGCAAGTGCCTCTGCCGCTGAGATTGGGAGCTCCCGCCGGCTGCCACCCAGATTGGCGGCATAAGTCCCTCATTGGCCGCCCGCCGCCCTTTGAAGGACCTTTTTGATGGAAACCCCGCCCAGAGAACCGTTAGGTAACTCGGCGGCCATCGGCAGTCCTCTGGGCGACACTTGGATGGGTGGGGGCCTTCAGCAAATTCGGGCCCTGGGTTGGGTAGAGGACCAAAGGGATCCCGGGGTACAAATACACCAATCACTAAAAGTTGTGACACAGCTTAGCAAGGCCATAAAAAGCAAACCAAGAACTAGGGTTTATTTCCAGAAGGATAGAATTGAAAAGTAGGGAAGTTATGCTAAACCTGTATCGGACCTTGGTTAGACCACACAGAGTACTGCGTGCAGTTCTGGCCGCCATATTATAAAGAGGATGTAGAGGCACTGGAGAGGGTAGAGAAGATTTACGAGGATGATACCAGAAATGTGAGGGTATACATATCAGGAAAGGATGAACAGGCTGGGTCTCTTTTCTCTTGAAAAAAGAAGGATGAGGGGTGACCTAATAGAGGTCTTTAAAATTCTGAAAGGTTTTGATAGAGTGGATGCAGAATGTTTCCACATGGGGAAGAGCATAACTAGAGGCCATCAATATAAGATAGTCACCAAAAAATCCAATCGGGAATTCAGAAGCAACTCCTTTACCCAGAGTGTGGTGAGAATGTGGAACTCGCTCCCACAGGAAGTGGTTGAGGTGAATAGTATAGATGCATTTAAGGGCAGGCTAGACAAGCATATGGGGGAGAAGGGAATGGATGGTTATGCTGATAGATTTAGATGAGGAAAGATGGGAGGAGGCTCGAGTGGAGCATAAATGCCGGCATGGACTGGTTGGACCGAATGGCCTGTTTCTGTGCCGTATATCCTGTGTAATGAGATGAAGAAGGGTGGGAGGAAGGTCATGTGGAGCATAAGCTTAGGCATGCACCAGAATGTCCTATTTCTGTGCCATACATTTTAACTTGAGGAAGGACATTATTGCTATTGAGGGAGTGCAGCGAAGGTTCAGACTGATTCCCGGGATGGCGGGACTGACATATCAAGAAAGACTGGATCAACTGGGCTTGTATTCATTGGAGTTCAGAAGAATGAGAGCGGATCTCATAGAAATGTTTAAAATTCTGACGGGTTTAGACAGGTTAGATGCAGGAAGAATGTTCCCAATGTTGGGGAAGTCCAGAGCCAGGGGTCACTGTCTAAGGATAAGGGGTAAGCCATTTAGGACCGAGATGAGGAGAAACTTCTTCACCCAGAGAGTGGTGAACCTGTGGAATTCTCTACCACAGAAAGTTGTTGAGGCCAATTCACTAAATATATTCAAAAAGGAGTTAGATGTAGTCCTTACTACTAGGGTGATCAAGGGGTATGGCGAGAAAGCAGGAATGGGGTACTGAAGTTTCTTGTTCAGCCATGAAGTCATTGAATGGCGGTGCAGGCTCGAAGGGCCGGATGGCCTACTCCTGCACCTATTTTCTATGTTTCTATGTTTCTATGCACTGGTTGGGCTGAATGGCCTGTTTCTGTGCTGTATATCCTGTGTAATCCTCTGTAGTGAGATGAAGAAGGGTGGGAGGAAGGTCATGTGGAGCATAAGCTCAGGCATGCACCACAATGTCCTATTTCTGTGCCGTACATTTTAACTTGAGGAAGGACATTCTTGCTATTGAGGGAGTGCAGCGAAGGTTCACCAGACTGATTCCCGGGATGGCGGGACTGACCTATCAAGAAAGACTGGATCAACTGGGCTTGTATTCACTGGAGTTCAGAAGAATGAGAGGGGATCTCATAGAAACGTTTAAAATTCTGACGGGTTTAGACAGGTTAGCTGCAGGAAGGATGTTCCCAATGTTGGGGAAGTCCAGAACCAGGGGTCACAGTCTAAGGATAAGGGGTAAGCCATTTAGGACCGAGATGAGGAGAAACTTCTTCACCCAGAGAGTGGTGAACCTGTGGAATTCTCTACCACAGAAAGTTGTTGAGGCCAATTCACTAAATATATTCAAAAAGGAGTTAGATGTAGTCCTTACTACTAGGGGGATCAAGGGGTATTGTGAGAAAGCAGGAATGGGGTACTGAAGTTGCATGTTCAGCCATGAACTCATTGAATGGTGGTGCAGGCTCGAAGGGCCGGATGGCCTACTCCTGCACCTATTTTCTATGTTTCTATGTTTCTATGCACTGGTTGGGCTGAATGGCCTGTTTCTGTGCCGTATATCCTGTGTAATCCTCTGTAGTGAGTTGAAGAAGGGTGGGAGGAAGGTCATGTGGAGCATAAGCACAGGCATGCACCACAATGTCCTATTTCTGTGCCGTAAATTTTATGTGAGAGATACAGAACTGAAGTGAAGGGTGACTAACGATAAGGAAGGTGAAGTATAACAATGATATTTTTCAGTTCCGAGAGGTGTGCGAAAATGAGAGAAACGTCAAATGTTTCTATATTTTGTTGTTGGTGTTCCCATGCTCGTTTCTACACAGGGCAGACAGCCACGATGTAGGCGGACAATCCTTGGGGAGAGGTTAGTACGACAGGTTTGGGAATTGGGAACTCTTACCTTGATAAAGGAGGGAGGACAAACCTAAGCTGGTGCAAGCCGATTCGCTGAATTCCTTCAAGTATCATCTTGGAGTTCCTCACTGTAGAATTTACCAATATCTCGCAAAGATTCCAGGTACCTTTCCCCTGCAGAGGAGAAGAATCTCTTTCTGGGCTTTTAAAATGAGTTTAAAGGGGCAGACGAAGCCTGCGGGGGATAAAAGGGGATGCATTCATGGAGACCCCCCCCCCCCAGTGTTTGGACTCATAGGAAAGGGAATTCAAAATGGACCTAAATTACAGAAGCTTGAGATCCCCTAAACATCTATGGGAAGGAGCATATCAATTTTAAGATTCTACAACATTTTGGCTGCGAAAAAGAGTTACCAAATACAGGAGGTGGGGCCAATCTCAGAAGCAAATTCATGCATTAAGGACCCCAGGCTATTCACCCTCTAAGAGATAATCGAATTACCCAATCAAGCACAATGGAAATCATGGTCAAGAAACTGGACAATCCTAAAACAATGCAAAACCAGTGATAGCACATTCTCACACCCTAATCGAGTTACTGCTGACAAAGGAGACATTTGAAAATCAATGGACAGAACAGTTTAAACAGAGCCCAAGAGATTTGATGGGAGATAACGGAGCCTTTTTTTTGGGATATATCTATCCCCCAGTTTTACAAGGAAAAACTAGCAGAACACAGAGAGTAGCAGAACACAGACGAGCAGAACACAGACTCGAGCAGAACACAGGCTAGCAGAACACAGAATGGAGCAGAACACAGACTCGAACGAAAACACAGACAGACACAAGCAGCCGGCTTGCTCGACAGTGAAGAAATGGAGTCGTGAAGGAACCTACAAGAAATCGTCAAGGACCGACTGAGCACGAGGCCCACGAAATGGAAGGTTGTCAGCAACCAAATTGACAAACCCGGGCTACCACAACCAGCGAAACGACCAACCAAGACCAACTCAGCAAAAACCGAAGAATCGACATTTATTTCCACTCTACAATCTACTTCTGAACGGCCAACGGGTGAGAAATTACCTAAAGGGACTAACTAAAACCAAAGGAAGTGGGTACTTATCCCATACATCCGAAACGCAACTTATCGCATCAACGGACGCACCACAACTGAAGACTACGCAGTCCGAAGTCCTCTCCTCCGTCCGGGGTGCAGCTCGCCTGGAAGGCCAAGTACAGCGAACCCCGAAACCGTGATTCACCGGCAACTGTCTAAAGGGATTGGTGAGCATAGCCCCTGAACCCTCAGAGCTATAACTTAGTTTAGTTAGGGGAATTGGGAGGGGGGAGGCTGGGATAACTTGTGTAAATGTATCTGCATTCTCCTCTTTACCCCATTTAGAGTTTAAGCTGTATTCTTTTCCCCACAGGCTGTAATTTGACATTTTATTCAATGTGTTGTACCCCTCAGTGTGTATTGGTCTGTGTGTGTTATTAAAGGTGTGCCTTTTACTTCTTTTTGAACACAATAAAGCCATACCTGCTTCCTACCTTGAAACCGATTGTCTGTCCAAGTCTGTCACAGTCCCTTCATAATTCCAGTGTCTAGAACCAAGGATGTGGGAGTGATTCGGAACCGCTCATATAAGGTCAGAAGGGAAAACTGACCCCCTGCAAACCACCCCTTACATAATGGCGACCCAGAGGGGACACTGGTACAAGGGACGTGATAAGAGAGAGACTGGTTTCAGGAAAAGAAGCAAAATGGAAGAGGGGATTTCCTCGTATGTGTTTAAGAGGATAAATGTGGCTAAGGAGTGGGTACTCGATCTATTGTATGCTGAGCGTCCAGAAGATGCTGCAGCTCAATGGACCGAGAGCAAGGACCATAAAAGGTCGATAGAGAAGGCCATTTGGCTAATTTGCCTTCAGCAACAGATCCGGCTTCTAGATGAGGAGAATGAGAAATTAAAGGGAGTATTGAGACAGGCAGAAGCGAGGTCCAGCGCAAGGGTCACAGTCGGGGAAAGGCTGTGGACAGAGGTGGGACAGTTAAAGGAAAGTAGAGAGCTCACTAAAGAAAGGTACAAAACTCAATTGGACCTTTTACAGTGTCAGATTATTGAAGCCAAGAATAGCGAACGGGCATTGCGGGAAGAAAATTCCTGCCTCGCCAAGCAAGTTAAAGAGTACGGGGAGAGGGTGAGAGACATTCAGGTAGCCTATAAAGTAGCCAGTACCAGGAGCTTTGAGGCAGGAGACCACGGCCCCTGCCAACAGCAGATCCAAAGCTTGAACCTTGCTCTATCCCGGGCTAAAGGCATGGTGTGCCTGATAAACCCGGGTTTAGCCCAGGAACACCTGGTTGGGCAAGGAGAAACGCCTCAGTCACCGCCTGCAGCTCCCAGGAATGGCCCGGGGCAGCAGGGGTGTCAGCCAGAGTGCGGGGCAGGCAAGGATTGCAAACTACCAACACCGGCAGCCCCGGTTTTAACTCGGCTTGGCAGCAGGGGGAAGAGGGCGAGCCAATACAAGAAGGGCCGGAACCAGGGCCAATGCACCCGGTCCGGCAGCAGAAGTTTGGCCCGCCTGATGCCAATGGGGCAGCAGGAACCCTAGAAAGCAACTTCGTAGTCCCCCACGACACCCAAAAACTGAGGGCTATGATAGGCCACCTGAGTAAGCTAACCCAACAGGGGGATCCCTCGGTACACTTCCTGGAAGTGGAACACACAGGGGATATTAACAGTTACGATGATTCAGAGCAGGCTAAGCTGTTGCTCTTCTCACTCGACACCAAGCTGTGCCATTCCCTCTCTGCAGACAGCAGAAAGGGGCGAAACACGTACGCTACGGTTAAGGAGGAGGTTCTAGAGGCCATGGGTATGAACGACAGGAGTCCTTTCTCCCGAGTGGAGAAAACAGTGCAGCTCTATGGGGAGACCCCACAGGCTTTCGCTGACAGATTGTGGCCGGTCTACAAAAGGGCCGGTAGTGGGGTTCTTGACCGGGCCCACCTGAACCCTAACGAGCTTGCTCACTGGCTCCGCAGCCTGGTGGCAAACAGCCTACCTGGAGTAAAGGCAAAAGCCCAGGTCTGGTTCGATCCAAGAGATCTCAGAACCACCGAGGAGACAGTGGTCAGACAGTTGACACTGGCTTACCGGAACGGTAGAGGGACAGAGGAGCCCTCCTCTAAAGGGAGGATCCATGAGATTAAACCCAGCCAAGGCAAGAGAGAGTGGCATCAGGAAGGTGGGAACCCTCCCTACAAAGGGGGCGAGTGTTTTGGGTGTGGGAAAAGTGGGCACTGGAGGAAGGATTGTAGGAACCCATGGAAAGAGACTAAGGGAAAGGCCACTTCAGCCCCAGCCCGTAAGGCCGGGGCAGGAACACCCGACTCATATGAGACACTTGTAGCCGCCCTACAGACACTCATAAACGGACAGGGAGCAGTAGCTATCGCAACCGGTGCAGTAGCCGGTACGGTAAAACTCTCTGCTCCAACCCACCCAGATGCATGACTAGAGCCAGCGCAGCCTGTGTACCGGTGTTCCCTAGAGTACGATGCCTGGAAGAGACCGTGTGTTACGATGGAGGTGGAGAAAGTGAAAGGGACCTACCTGCTAGATACTGGTGCTTCCAGCACCCTTGTATATGTAGATAACCCAGCTACCTCACCTCTATCGAACGGGGTCCCGTACAGTCTAGTGAGGTTCACAGGCAATGATCAAACTGGTTCGTTTTCCATCCCGCTCACCATTCAGTAAGGGACACTCAAAACCAAATGGAAGTGTGTCCTGATGAAATGGGAGCAGAAGGGAAAAGGGATCCTGGGAGCTGATTTTATCATTAGCCTCCAGATCCTAGTGGATCTCAGGAACCACTGTCTATGGGGAGCCATAGTGACTGACAGGGAAGGTGAGGTGGCAGTGATCCCAGAAAAAGGGGCCAAGGGAACATTGTGTACCGTGAAGCCAAAGGAGGCTTACGACTTGGAATTACTGGTCAGTAACACCCCAGTGGAGTACCAGGCATCTGTACGGGCACACCTTGCAGCATTTGCCATCCACAAACATGACTGTGGTAGGGTAACGGGGGTGGAAGTTAGTATAGAAGGGGACCCCATGACCCGACCACAAAAGCAATATAACTTCCCCAGGGAGGCAGAGGCAGACCTGACAACGGCGCTGGGATCACTGGTAGAGCAAGGGGTGTTAAGACCGATAGCAACCCATGTGAACTCTCCACTGTGGCCGGTTAAAAAACCGGACAACTCATGGAGGGCCACCGTGGACTATCGAGTACTAAATAAGAATATCCCTGCCTGTGCACCCACTGTAGCAGCCGTAGCGGATCTCATAGGGAGTATTCCAGCATCTGCGACCACTTTCACGGTGCTGGACATTTCAAATGGGTTCTGGTCCATTCCTTTAAAACGGGAGGACGAGTACAAGTTCGCCTTTACCTTTAAGGGCCAACAATACACGTGGAACTGTCTTCCCCAAGGCTTCCACAACAGCCCCAGCATTTTTCACCAATGCATGGTGAACTGTTTAAAGGGCTTTAGCAGACCCCAGCAGTTGGTGCAGTATGTGGATGACCTGCTCCTGTTCACCGATCAGGGGGAGGAGCATGGCCCACTGCTGGCTGAGCTGCTGGAGCTGCTAAAAGAAGAAGGGTTTAAAGTAAACCCCAAGAAGGCACAGATCGGCCAGAAGGAAGTCAAATTCCTGGGGCTGACTGTGCGCGCTGGGGAAAGGGCCATAGACAAGGCTAGAAGGGAGGCAGTACAGGAGTTACCAGCCCCCAACACAGTGACAGGGGTAAGATCTTTTCTAGGGCTCACCGGGTACTGCAGAGACTTCATTGAGGATTATGCAGCCACCGCAGCCCCTCTGCTCAGGCTCCTACACAAGGGTGTAGAGTGGGACTGGGATGAGGGTTGCGAGGCAGCATTTAATCAACTCAAGAAGGACTTGCAGACTGCGCCAGCCTTGGGAGCGATAGATGTAGGAAAGGAGTTTTTCCTGGAGGTGGCAGCCAGCGGGGACAGTTTGAGCTCAGTGCTGCTTCAAGAGCGGCACGGCCAGCTGAGGCCGGTGGTTTACTCCTCCAGGATCCTCACAGATGTGGAGAAGGGGTACTCCAACTGTGAGAGACACCTCCTAGCCACACATTGGGCAGTGAAAAGATCCTTGATCTTCACGGGAGGGTCTCCTCTAACACTCCTCACCCACCACACACCTACTCAGATGCTCCTTGATGGGAGGATTAAGGACGGGACGGTGAGCAGTGCCCACATTGCTCGCTGGACCCTGCTCCTCTCCCAGATGGACTTCAGAGTAGAAGGCCCCCGCGAGCCAAGTCTCGCAGCCAACCTAATCTACCCAGGGAAAGCCCACAGGTGCTCCATAGAAGGGGTATGGGAGGTAAACATTGGCCTTCGGGCGGGGTTACACCCTACAGGCCGGGACATCCAAGTGGACGGGTCCAGCATGGTATCTGCTGGCGAACGACTCACTGGGTGCGGAGTCTATGACCCAAGGACAGGTATTGCCCTGGCAATCAAGCTCCCCAGCACCATGAGCGCCCAGCATGCTGAACTGTCCGCCGTAATGTACGTGGTGACCCACCCCGAGGAATTCCCTACCCCATACACGATTTGCTCGGACAGTATGTTCACCTGCAATTCATGTACAGAGTACCTGGCTACCTGGATACACGTCCGCTGACAGGAGACCCCTGGCAATCAAGCCCCTGCTGGAGAAAATCATGACAGCGGTGGGGGAAGAGGGAAAGGTCTACATACATAAGGTGAAGGCCCATTCAAAAACCGAACCCCGTGCAGAGGGAAACCAACAGGCTGACAAACTGGCCAAAGAAGGTGCCCGCACGGGAAAGTTCTGGGACCCCTATGACACCGGCCGCATAGCAGCGGTCAAGAATAAGAACAGGGCAGCAGAGAGTACAGGGATAGCTTTGGCCCCGGACTTAAAAACAGTTCAGCTACAGGACCCAATCCTGAAAGCTGTCCTGAACGCACTAGCTCGAGGAGAGAGAGTAGAAGGTCCGTACGGCACAGCAGCCATTACCGTTAAGGAAGGCATGCTGTTTAAAGAGGGACAATGGGTCGTGCCACAGCAGCACCAGAGGGAATTCCTAAAACTGGCCCATGAGGGTCCAGGAGCGGGACACCCCGGGCCTGAGACCACCTGGCAACGGGTGGAACAGGCAGGATGGTGGCCGGGACTCAGGGAGGACGTCCGCGAGTTCTGTGCGAACTGCCTGGTGTGTGCTGCGAACAACCCTGACCCCCAGAAAAGGAAGGTGTCCCTAGGACACGTCAGGAGGGTAGAGCGACCATGGCAGTCAATCCAAATTGACTACATCGGGCCCCTACCCACCGCCCAGGGAGGCTACAAATACTGCCTTGTCCTGGTGGACGTGTTCTCAAAATGGGTTGAAGCCTACCCCTGCCGAACAGCCAGCGCACTAGGGACAGCTAAGATTCTAGTGAGGGAAGTGTTCTCCCGGTGGGGACTCCCACAGTATGTGGAGTCGGACCAAGGGAGCCATTTCACCGGGCAGGTAATGCAGGCAACCCTTAAGGTGCTCGGCATTGAGGGGAAATGGCACGTTGCCCACAATCCACAGTCATCGGGTATTGTGGAGCGTTTAAACCGCACCATTAAAGAAAGGCGGAAGGAAATGGGAGACTCACCCCAAAAGTGGGTGGAGGTCTTACCGTTGGTCCTAATGGGGATCCGAGCAGCCAGTCAAAGAGCACGGGGTATTCCCCATACGAGCTCATGACTGGCCGGATCATGCGGACCCCCACCCATGTCCCAGCCCCGGTGCTCACAGAAGGTCAGCTCAAAGAGGTGAACCGGGACCGGTTTGTCAGGAACCTGTTTGAACACCTCAAACAGATTCACTGGCAGGCTGCTAGTAACATGGGCAGACAGCAGAGTAACCGATTGCTGCTAGAACCCAGCAAACACCACGAATGGGAGATAGGGGATCAGGTCATGGTGAGGAACTATGCTTGGGTCGGGGTTTTTGAAGCATTATATATGGGGCCATAAAACATTGTGGACAAGGCAAGCCCGATGGTCTATGCCATAAAGCTGCCCTGCCGTACTAAGTGGTTCCACATCAACCAGTGCAAGCTGTACAACCCAGGGTCAGCCAACCACAGAGGGCAGCCGGGAGGGGTGAACCGTCCTCAGGACAGGGACCCTCCGTTGGCCGCCCCCGACGGTGGAGGGCCCACAGGGAATGTGGCAGGCTCAGAAACCGTGCCTATAGGGATGGTGAATTGCAGTACTGGAGGGGCTATCCCACCCATCGTTTGGGATTCGGATGCACCCCCAGTAACCCAAGCCCTGAGAAGGATCCTCCGTACACCACAGCCAAAGATACCGTGGTCACCGGCATCTGAGCCTCAGCGATTCTACCCTAGGAGAAGGGCAGCCCGACAGGAAAGGCCGAAGGTCAGAAGCACAGAGGCCGCTCAGAGTAGGGACCCCCAGCCAGCCACCTCCAGCGGTGAGGGACTCACAGGAGCAGTAGCAACGAGCTGTCCCAGAAACAAGGGTCTCCAGCTCACCTGCTGCGGGGAAACCCTAGCATCCAGGTGGCTATCAGGCCGCACAAGGCATGGGCCTGACAGGGACTAACCAGGCCACCCGGAGACGGGTGGCGGTTGTACATAGCTCTAATTTTAGTTTAACGCAGCGGACTGCACCATTTTACATTTTAAGGTTTAGTTTAGAATTGAGGTTAATGTTGCAGTAATGTTTAGGTGATTATTTTGAGTTTGTCTTGTGTGTCAGCCAGCCTGAGAGCAGTTCTCAAGGGTAAGATCCAGACATTATCGGGTGATGGACAAACCTCAGGAGACCAATTGATGTTGTTTAATTTTAATCTATGTTTTTTTCCTTCTGTAATGTGGTTGTACGTTGCCTATATGCTGGTGAATATAATGTAACTGAAATGAAATGTAACTGTGCTGAAATGCAATTGTAGTGATTGAACCCCCTCCAAGCTGGGAGGGTATAAATGTAAAAAGTTTGTACCTGTAAAGGGAAAAGTGTGTATCTATGGTGATGTTGCATAAGTGTAATGCATTTTGGGTATTAGTTTAGCTAATTTACGGGGAAGGTTATCCCTTGGGAGTCAGGAGCTTTGCTCACCTCGAAGAATGATACCATAAGTGATATGGTATCACAGGGGGGAATGTAGAATTTACCAATATCTCGCAAAGATTCCAGGTACCTTTCCCCTGCAGAGGAGAAGAATCCCTTTCTGGGCTTTTAAAATGAGTTTAAAGGGGCAGACAAAGCCTGCGGGGGATAAAAGGGGATGCATTCATGGAGACCCCCCCCCCAGTGTTTGGACTCATAGGAAAGGGAATTCATGGACCTAAATTACAGAAGCTTGAGATCCCTAAACATCTATGGGAAGGAACATATCAATTTTAAGATTCTACAACATTTTGGCTGCGAAAAAAAGTTACCAAATACAGGAGTTGGGGCCAATCTCGGAAGCAAATTCATGCATTAAGGACCCCAGGCTATTCACCCTCTAAGAGATAATCGAATTACCCAATCAAGCACAATGGAAATCATGGTCAAGAAACTGGACAATCCTAAAACAATGCAAAACCAGTGATAGCACATTCTCACACCCTAATCGAGTTACTGCTGACAAAGGAGACATTTGAAAATCAATGGACAGAACAGTTTAAACAGAGCCCAAGAGATTTGATGGGAGATAACGGAGCCTCTTTTTGGGGATATATCTATCCCCCAGTTTTACAAGGAAAAACTAGCAGAACACAGAGAGTAGCAGAACACAGACGAGCAGAACACAGACTCGAGCAGAACACAGGCTAGCAGAACACAGAACGGAGCAGAACACAGACTCGAACGAGAACACAGACAGACACAAGCAGCCGGCTTGCTCGACAGTGAAGAAATGGAGTCGTGAAGGAACATACAAGAAATCGTCAAGGACCGACTGAGCACGAGGCCCACGAAATGGAAGGTTGTCAGCAACCAAATTGACAAACCCGGGCTACCACAACCAGCGAAACGACCAACCAAAACCAACTCAGCAAAAAACGAAGAATCGACATTTATTTCCACTCTACAATCTACTTCTGAACGGCCAACGGGTGAGAAATTACCTAAAGGGACTAACTAAAACCAAAGAAAGTGGGTACTTATCCCATACATCCGAAACGCAACTTATCGCATCAACGGACGCACCACAACTGAAGACTACGCAGTCCGAAGTCCTCTCCTCCGTCCGGGGTGCAGCTCGCCTGGAAGGCCAAGTACAGCGAACCCCGAAACCGGGATTCACCGGCAACTGTCTAAAGGGATTGGTGAGCATAGCCCCTGAACCCTCAGAGCTATAACTTAGTTAGTTAGGGGAATTGGGAGGGGGGAGGCTGGGATAACTTGTGTAAATGTATCTGCATTCTCCTCTTTACCTCATTTAGAGTTTAAGCTGTATTCTTTTCCCCACAGGCTGTAATTTGACATTTTATTCAATGTGTTGTACCCCTCAGTATGTATTGGTCTGTGTGTGTTATTAAAGGTGTGCCTTTTACTTCTTTTTAAACACAATAAAGCCATACCTGCTTCCTACCTTGAAACCGATTGTCTGTCCAAGTCTGTCACAGTCCCTTCATAATTCCAGTGTCTAGAACCAAGGGTGTGGGAGCGATTCGGAACCGCTCATATAAGGTCAGAAGGGAAAACTGACCCCCTGCAAACCACCCCTTACATAACTATCCTCCTCAATGTTCACTGTACTCCCAAATCCATGCCCATCTATCCCACAATTCCATGTTTGAAACCCTTCAATCCGCTTTCTGCACCTGCCACAGTACCGAAACGGCTCTCAACAAAGTCACAAATGACAACTGTACCTCCTTGTCCTTTTTGACTCATCTGCAGTCTTTGACACAGTTGACCACTCTATCCTCCTCCAACGCCTCTCCACCATCGTCCAGCTGGGTGGGACTGCACTCGCCTGGTTCCATTCTTATCTATCCAATCATAGCCAGAGAATCTCCTGCAATGGCTTCTCTTCCCACTCCCACATCGTTACCTCTGGTGTCCCCCAAGAATCTATCCTTGGCCCCCTCCTATTTCTCATCTACATGCTGCCCTTTGGCAACATAAACCAGAAACACAGCGTCAGTTTCCACATGTGCGCTGATGACACCCAGCTCTACCTCACCATCACTTCTTTTGACCCCTCCACGTTCTCTAAATTGTCAGACTGCTTGTCCGACAGCAAGAACTTTCTTCAATTGAATATTGGGAAGACCGAAGCCATTGTTTTCGGTCCCCACCACAAGCTCTAGACACATGGAAACATAGAAACATAGAACATAGGTGCAGGAGTAGGCCATTCGGTCCTTCGAGCCTGCACCACCATTCAATAAGATCACGGCTGATCATCATCTCAGTACCCCTTTCCTGCTTTCTCTCCATATCCCTTTATTCCATTCGCCGTAACGGCCACATCTAACTCCTTCTTGAATATATCTAACGAACTGGCCTCAACAACTCTCTGCGGTAGAGAATTCCGGAGGTTAAAAATTCTCTGAGTGAAGAAGTTTCTCCTCATCTCAGTCCTAAATGGCCTACCTTTATCCTTAGACTGTGACCCCTGGTTCTGGACTCCATCCCTCTCCCTAACATTTCTCTGAGGCTGAAACAGACTGTTGGCAACCTTGGTGTCATATTTGACATGAGCTTTCGACCACATATCCGCAGCATAATTAAGACCGCCTATTTCCACCTCCATAACATCACCCGTCTCTGCCCCTGCCTCAGCTCATCCACTGCTGAAGCCCTCATCCATGCCTTTGTTACTATTAGACTTGACTATTACAACGCACTCCTGGCTGGCCTCCCACATTCTACCCTACGTAAACTAGAAGTGGTCCAAAACTCGGCTGCTTGTGTCCTAACTCGCACCAAGTCCCGTTCACCCATCACCCCTGGGCTTGCTGACCTGCGTTGGCTTTCGTTTAAGCTATGCCTCGATTTCAAAATTCTCATCCTTATTTTCAAATCCCTCCATGGCCTCGCCCCTCCCTATCTCTGTAATCTCCTCCAGCCCCACAAAACCTCCGAGATGTCTGCGTTCCTCTAATTCTGCCCTCCTGAGTATCCCTGATTGTAATCACTCAACTATTGGTGACCATGCCTTCTGTTGCCTCGGCCCCAAGCTCTGGAACTCCGTCCCTAAACCTCTCCATCTCTCTAACTCTCTTTTCTCCTTCAAGATGCTTCTTAAAATATACCTCTTTAACCAAGCTTTTGGTCACCTGCGCTAATTTCTACTTATGCGGCTCGGTGTCAAATTGTTATCGCATTACACTCCTGTGAAGTGCCTTGAGACATTTAAGTACTTTAAAGGAGCTATATAAATGCAAGTTATTATTGTTGTTTGTGTCATCTGAAAATTTTGAACTTGTGTCCTGTACACCTAAATCTAAGTCAATAATATACATCCACATCCATAAGACAAAGGTTCTCTTCCAATCTGCCCCCACCACACAGTACTGCCCCCCGATTATCAAGATCCATGATGAGGCCTTGGACAACGTGGACCATTTTCCATACCTCGGGAGCCTACTCTCAACAAGGGCAGACGTTGATGACGAGGTTCTACACCGCCTTCAGTGTGCTAGTGCAGCCTTCGGTTGCCTGAGGAAAAGAGTGTTTGAAGACCAGGCTCTCAAACCCGGCTGCAAGCTCATGGTCTACAGAGCAGTAGTGATATATTGATACCCGCCCTCCTATATGCTTCAGTGACATGGACTATGTACAGCAGGAACCTCAAAATACAGGAGAAGTACCACCAACGCTGCCTGCGCAAGATCCTGCAAATCCATTGGCAGGACAGGCGCACCAACATCAGTGTCCTCGCTCAGGCCAACATCCCCAGCATCGAAGCACTGGCCACTCTCGACCAGCTCTGATGGATGGGCCACATCAAACCTCTCTGTTACCTCATCAAAAAACTCAATCAAGTTAGTTAAACACGATTTGCCTTTAACAAATCCGTGCTGGATTTCCTTAATTAATCCACACTTGTCCAAGTGACTGTTAATTTTGTCCTGAATTATCGTTTCTAAAAGATTCCCCACTACAGAGGTTAAACTGACTGGCCTGTAGTTGCTGGGTTTATCCTTGCACCATTTTTTGAACAGTGGTGCAACATTTGCAATTCTCCAGTCCTCTGGCACCAGCCCTGTATCCAAGAAAGATTGAAATGTTATGGTCAGTACCGCCGTAATTTCCACCTTTACTTCCCTCAGCATCCTAAGCTGCATCGCATCTGGTCCTGGTGACTTATCTACGTTAAGTACAG
This sequence comes from Pristiophorus japonicus, assembly GCF_044704955.1. Lineage (NCBI taxonomy): Eukaryota > Metazoa > Chordata > Chondrichthyes > Pristiophoridae > Pristiophorus > Pristiophorus japonicus. The sequence goes on along the minus strand of NC_091987.1, from coordinate 20,725,068 downwards.
CCAGCCTTCTAGTACCTCCTCTTTATCAGTTTTTCAGGGAGTCATAGAAATTTATAGCACGTAAGGAGGCCATTTCGGCTCATCGTGTCCGTGCCGGCCAACAAAGAGCTATCCAGCCTAATCCCACTTTCCAGCTCTTTAGGCTCAATTTTCACCGAGCCCATTTTCTGGCGTACTTGCCCGAGTTGCGCTGCTTCATTACGTGAGTAGATGCGTCAGGACAAAATCTTCGCACTTTCCCCAATGTTTAGCCTCTAGTCTGTAGCCGCGCAACGTGTCCAGTCGCCTCGGGGGGTGGAGCCTGCGGTCTGCGCTGGAAAAAGGTGCCGGGACTTCTCCGCATGCGCGGTGGAAAAAAGTGCCGTTCCTGACGTCCCTGAAATGGCCGCGCATGTGCAGTAGCGCTCCGAGTTGGCAATCGGCCATTACCCCCACACCAGAGGATTAGAAGCGCTTAAGTCCACAAGAGGAAGGTATTATTGACTTATTTAATAATTGATATTTGTTCTTGCATTGAGTACCTTCCCCCCACCACCCCAGCCTCTCCATTGCTTTGCCGCTGCTCTGTGGCCCCTGATGCCGGCCAGTTCGCTCCCTCCTGCCCCTAGCCCAGGCCAAGTGGCCTCCTCCCTCACGGTCCCAGCACCTAACTACACTCCTCTCTCTCCCCGCCCCACACTCTCCCCCCAATCTCTTTCTCCCCACTTCTCTCCCTCTCCCGCCTTCCCTCTCTCTCCTCCCCTTCTCTCTCTCCCCCTCTCTTTTACCTTTTCTGCTGCTGCTGTCCCGACATCTGCTGCACTTACCTGCGCCGATTTCTTTAACTCTCCACAAGGATTTTCTCGAGTGGCCACATACGCTGGCCTAAGTAAAAATGGAGTAACTATTAGCTGGCCAAAGTTGCCTGAATGGCCAGAATTGGCGTAGGTGGCTGGTAACGCCCCCTTTTGAGCAAAAACAAATGTACCTAAAAAAACTTAACTAAGTCAGTTACGCTGGTGCAAATTGATTGGGGAAACTGGGGATTTTTAAGTTAGGCCAGAAAAAGCAGCCTGCTCCAAAAAATTGGCGCAAATACTGGGGAAAATTGAGCCCATGGTCCGTAGCCCTCTAGGTTATGGTACTTCAAGTGCACATCCAAGTTTTTATCCCATTCAGTATCCCAACTACCTCCTCTTACACTATGACTTTGGCAGCATCCTCTTCCTTGGTGAAGACAGTTGTAAAGTACTCATTTAGTACCTCAGCCATACCCTCTGCCTTCATGCGTAGGTCTCCATTTTGGTCCCTGATTGGCCCCACCCCTCCTCTTACTGCCCGTTTACTATTTATATGCCGATAGAAGACTGTTGGATTCCCTTTTATGTTAACTGCCAATCTATTCTCATACTCTCTGCCCCTCTTATTTCCCTTTTTACTTCCCCTCTGAACTTTCTATATTCAGCCTGGCTCTCACTTGTATTCTCAACCCGACATCTGTCATATGCCCCCTTTTTCTGCTTCATCATATTCTCTATCTCTTTCATCATCCAGGTTGCCCTACCTTTCCCCCTCATGGGAATGTACCTCATCTGGACCAGAGTCATTGCCTCTTTAAAGGCAGCCCATTGTTCATTCAAGTCTCATTCTAGAAACTTGAGCATAAAAAGCCCTGGCCAATATTTATCCCACAATCAACATATCAAAAACAGATTATCTGGCCATTATCCCATTGCTGTTTGTGGCAGCTTGTTGTGCCCAATTGACTCCTACATTACAACAGTGACTACACTTCAAAAGTACTTCATTGGCTGTAAAGTGCTTTGGGTGCCATGAGGGCATGAAAGGTGCTGTTTAAATGCAAGTCTTTCATTTCTTTGTTTTAATTGAATGCTGGAACAGGCTTGAGGGGCTGAATGGCCTGCTTCTGTCCCGATGTCAGAAGTTGTAAGAGATGATCTCCACGAATATCGTTTTGATCTGTGGTCTTTAGATTTTGAACAAATAAATTATTTTCATATTTATGGCATTTCCACAACTTCAACTGCACAAATACAACTCTATTCCAAATCAAAGCTTTTTGAAGGGAGATTGTGGGCCATTCATGAAAAGCGCTGTTTAGTTGAAGGTCTGTGATTGATGTGAGCTTTCAGTCAACCTTGACGCTTGGCGAGTCTTTCTTTGATATTCGCTTGCTGAGGTTCTTGGTCTTTAGCGCGATTGATTTTATGACTTTTGGGTGAATCGTCCCAGTCACTGTTATTCCAACCCAAATAGATATCACCACTTTTCTCTTTCAGACAGGCCCCTGTCCGTCCACTTGGCTGTTCTACCCGGAATTACTTCCCACTAAGTGGATTTCAATAGTGATTTTTTTAACCACTTTATTTTCCGTCAACCTCAGCAACGAGTATTTTGGTTCAGGTGCAAGGCAAGCTAAATGTGGAGTAAGGCTCCCTCTACACTGTCCCATCAAACACTCCCAGGGTAGGTACAGCACGGGTTAGATACAGAGTAAAGCTCCCTCTATACTGTCCCATCAAACACTCCCAGGGTAGGTACAGCACGGGTTAGATACAGAGTAAAGCTCCCTCTACACTGTCCCATCAAACACTCCCAGGGCAGGTACAGCACGGGTTAGATACACAGTAAAGCTCCCTCTACACTGTCCCATCAAACACTCCCAGGGCAGGGACAGCACGGGGTTAGATGCAGAGTAAATCTCCCACTACACTGTTCCATCAAACACTCCCAGGGCAGATACAGCATGGGTTAGATACAGAATAAAGCTCCTTCTACACTGTCCCATCAAACACTCCCAAGGCAGATACAGCACGGGGTTAGATACAGAGCAAAGCTCCCTCTACACTGTCCCATCAAACACTCCCAGGGCAGGTACAGCACGGAGTTAGATACAGAGTAAAGCTCCCTCTACACTGTCCTAGGATACGGGTAGCATAGTGGTTTTTAGACAGGCAATTCTAAGCTGAGCTTTGCTCCCTCTGGGAACTGGACTGCGAATACCTCAAAGTCATGTAGTAAACATTTTAACAGTTGGAAAGTCAGAATTTCTCCATGAATATGGACTGCATTGGAACACCGCTTCAAGAGGTGAAAGTGCAATGTTTGATAGTTCGCAACAGATTGAAGTGAGGAGTCACCTCCAAGAAATCACCCCTGTGCTTGCTGACCTACATTGAACATAAGAACGTAAGAATTCGGAGCAGGAGTAGGCCATTCGGCCCCTCGAGCCTGATCCACCATTCAATAAGATCATGGCTGAGCTTCTACTTCTAATCCACTTTCCTGCACCATCCCCGTATCCCTTGATTCCCTTAATATCTTAAAATCTATCGACCTCTGTCTTGAATATACTCAACGACTGAGCCTCCACAGCCCTCGGGGGTAGTGAATTCCAAAGATTCACCACCCTCTGAGTGAAGAAGTTTCTCCTCATCTCAGTCCTAAATGGCCGACCCCTTATCCTGAGACTGTGATCCCTGGTTCTAGACTCCCCAGCCAGGGGAAACATCCTCCCTACATCTACCCTGTCAAGCCCTGTAAGAATTTTGTATGTTCCAATGAGATCACCTCTCATTCTTCTAAACTCTAGAGAATATCGGCCTAGTCTACTCAATCTCTCCTCATAGGACAGTCCCATAATCCCAGGAATCACTTGAGTGAACCTTCGTTGCACCCCTCTATGGAAAGTATATCCTTCCTTAGGTAAGGAGAGCAAAACTGTACACATTACTCCAGGTGCGGTCTCACCAGGGCCCTATATAATTGCAGTAAGATGTCTTTACTTTTATAATCAAATCCTCCTGTAATAAAGGCTACATACCATTTGCTTTCCTAATTGCTTGCTGTACCTACATGTTAACTTTCAGTGATTGGTGTACAAGGACACCCAGGTCCCTCTGAACACCAACATTTCCCAATCTCTCACCATTTAATAAATACCCTGCTTTTCTATTTTTCCTACCAAAGTGGATAACTTCACATTTCTCCACATTATATTCCATTTGCCATGATCTTGCCCACTCACTTAGCCTGTCTATATCCCCTTGAAGCCTCTTTGCATCCTCCTCACAACTTACATTCCCACCTGGCTTTGTATCATCTGCAAACTTGGATATATTACATTCGGTCCCTTCATCCAAATCATTGATATATATTGTGAATAGCTGGGGCCCCAGCACTGATCCTTGCGGTTACCCCACTAGTTACAGCCAGCCAACCTGAAAATGACCCGTTTATTCCTACTCTCTGTTTACTGTTCATTAATTCATCCTCAATCCATGCAAGTATATTACCCTCAATCCCATGAGCCCTAATTTTGTAAATTCATGTAACCTCTTGTGTGGCACCATTTTGAATGCCTTCTGAAAATCCAACTATACCACATCCACATCTCTTATCTTTTCTGCTAGTTACAACCTCAAAAAACTCTAACAGATTTGTCAAATATGATTTCCCTTTCCTAAATCTGTGTTGACTCTGCCCTATCCTATTATTATTTTCTGAGTGTCCTGTTGCCATGACCTTAAGAATAGATTCTATTCTATTATAGATGGCCCCTGGTTTAAAAATTCTCAGCCTTGTTTTCAAATCCTCCCATGGCCACGCCCCTCTCTATCTACAATCCGATATCGGACTGGAGCCAGGCCGGTCTATCTCTGTCTGTCTCCTGTAAATCTTTCATCCCTTCTCGCCAGAAGATTGAGGGGAAGACTAACAACCAAGCTTTTAAAATGAGGAAGGTTAGACTGGATGGAGACTGACGTTTTGTGCAAAGATCAGCACAGAAGAGGCAGAGGGCAAGTTTGCAAAGTGAAAGACAGCCACAAACTAAACTTCGCATCAGGAGTAAACTTCAACACTGACAGCGGTTTAATTGGGGAATAGACTGGCAGGCAGAGCGGTAAACACTGACTGATTCAGGAAGATTCAACACTGTGAGATCTCTGCGCTCCTCCAATTCTGGCCTCTTGCGCATCCCTAATTTTCATCGCTCCACCATCAATGGCCATATCTTCAACTGCCTGGGCTCTAAGCTTGGGAATTCTCTCCCTAAACCTCTCTGCCTCTCTTTACGCCTTTAAGGCAGGAAAGTGGAGTTGAGGTCGATGATCAACTGTGATCTTACTGAATGATGGAGCAGGCTTGAGGGACCATATGGCCTACTCCTGCTCCTATTTCTTATGTCCTTATATTCTTAAGATACTCCTTAAAACCTACCTCTTTGACCAAGCTTTTGGTCACCTGCCCTAATATCGCATGTGGCTCTGTCAAATTTTGTTCAATAACAGTCCTGTGAAGCTCCTTGGGATATTTTGCTACGCTAAACATCAGGGGCTGGATTTTCACCTTTGACCTTTTTGGGGCGATAATGGCGGCAGGGCAGGAAGTTAGCGCCCGGAACAGTTTGCGCCTCAGTAAGTAGGTTTAGGCAGCTGAGCCCTGAGTCAGGGGGCGCAGTGCTAAGGGATACCTCTCTTGGGTGCCAGCATGGAAAACTCCCCGAAAGAGCCGGGCCGGGAGCGCTCCGAGAGACGCCGGGACGGGGGGGAACCTAAACAAAAACCCCACAAAAACATTCCCGAAACATTGCCCACGCCACCACAACACAAATTGCAAAAAAAATTACAAGAAAAAACAATACTGGGCTCAATTTTCCCCAGTTAGCTGCACCGTTTTTTCGGCGTGTGCCACTATTTTGGTGCAAATTAAAATATTCAAGTTTCCCCAAAGTTTCTGCACCAGCGTAACTCACTTCGTTACGGTTTTTTTAGGTTCGGATTTTTTTGCATCATAACCTGATGTCTGCGACAGTTTTTCACCTTTAAGCAAGTTTGGCCGACTTACATTTTTCCTCGGACGGCATATGTGACCACTCCGAAAAATCCTTCTGGGCACTTAAGAAAAACCAGCGTACATTAAAAAATCGACACAGAAAGACGCCATTGTTTTTAGTCGAAGTTTTGGAGGGAGTCAAGAAGATAAAGAATATGAATCATGAAACTTAATTTTTTCAAACTCAAAATGGAAGTTTAATGCAATTCATTTAATTTTTGATTTTTTTTCCAAAGTACCACACCACCACCGAACGTCTCTTCACCGGGCTCGGGGCTCGAAGCGGCAGCCAGCAGAATCGTTCCCTTGCCCGGACCCGGGCTCGGGGCTCGGCTTCAAAAGAAGTTCGTGGGCGGAGGGGGGAGGTTGGGTGGAAGCTGAACTGAAGGGATGAGAACCCTTCGACTATACAGCAGCTTCAAAAGAAGCCCGTGGTTGGGGAGGGGGCTGTGGACACCGAGCCTCTGCGTCCAGGCATGGGGAGCAATTCTGCTGGCTGGTGAGGAGACCTTCGGTCAGTGGTGGGGTGGTGCTTTAAAACAAATCTAAAATTAAAGAATTGCATTGGACTTCGTTGTCCCAAATGTCTTCATTGAATGCCTAGCTTCCCGTTCTAAGCAAGCCGATTGCGCATGCGCAGACCTGTGTGTGGTCAATACTAGGGTGTCAACCTTGGGGGAGAGAGAGAGGAAGAAGCTTTAAATCCTTTGTCCTGCTGTTTTGAGCTTCTTGCAAAGCTATAATTTAATTATTGAGGCGATGCCATACCTCGTGCAAGCCTTCTGCATGACGGTGCTGCGGAGGAGACATCATCGCATGAGGAATCTCAAAGGACATAGGATGATGGGCTTACCCACATCGGGTATATCGAGACAGGCATTCATACCTGCACCTGAGCGATGCAGACTGCGTGAGAAGGCTGCGTTTCCGCAAAGAAGTTTTAACCGAGATCTGTGAGCTAGTAAAAGCAGACCTGCAACCTAGAAGCTTTGTCAGTTGAAGTGAAGGATCATTCCAGGCCACAACTGGGGGTGTGTGTGCCATTTCTCAAAATGCAACACATATCTGCATTCGGCAGGTGACTGCTGCACTATATGCCTGGAGGAATGACTACATAAATTTCCCCATGACTGCCCAGGCAATGCGTGACAGGGCTGTGGGCTTCTCCAGGATTGCTGGCTTCCCAAAGGTACAGGGCTGCATTGATTGTGCCCACATCGCCTTGTGAGCACCTTTGGAGGATTCCGAGATGTCCAGGAACAGAAAAGGTTTCCACTCTGTGTATGTGCAGCTCGTGTGTGAAGACATGCATCGCATCATGTCAGTTGAGGCAAGATACCCTGGGAGCACCCATGATGTGTTCATCCTACGCGAGAGCGTTATATCTGCCATGTTTCAGCAGCAACCAGAAGGGCAGAGCTGGCAGCTGGGAGACAAAGGGTACGGCCTCGCCACCCGGCTCATGACGCCCCTACGCGTAATCCGGACAGAAGCTGACCGGGAATACAACATGTTGTACATTGCGAAGCGCAGTATAATAGAGAGGACCATTGGCATCTTGAAACAGTGTTTCCGATGCCTGGACCATTCCGGAGGCTACTTGCAATACTCCACTGAGATTGTCGGTCAGTTCACTGACCATAACTTAGCCATCATGAGGCAGCATCAGCTGATAGTGGAAAACCTACCTGAGGTGAGAATGGCTGATGATGAGGAGGAAGATGCAGATGATGAGGAGGAGGAGGACGAGGAAACCTGAACCCGGAGCATGACGGCGGAGGACGGCGGGACGCGTGCCCCTTTAACGATTGCTCGAGCCTTGCCCCAGCAGCTCATCCGTGAACGCTTTGCTGCCTGAAGGCTCAGCGACAACTATTCCACATGGACCATATTTACTGTTTGTATCTGTTCTGTAATGTTGTGTTGTGTTCATGGAACAAATAATGGAAATGATTCTTCTTTAGTTCAAAAAGTTGTATTAATAATGGAGTAAATAATGGAAATGATAGTTATAATTTAAAATATATTTTATTCAAAAGTTTAACACTTGTTTGTACTTAACTAAACTTTAATAAAAATATTCTAGTATCAAACTTAAAAGTTTTCAGTTAAGATCACTTCTAAACTTTAAGATCACTTACAAACTTTAAGATCACTTACAAACTTTTAAACTTGTGAATTTACATAACTTACAAAAAACTTTTAATTTGAGAACAGTCACAACAGTAACAACAATAATAACAACAACAGCAGCAAAGAAAGGCTGCACCCATCTCTCCTCCACCTTATTCTAAGACCGCCCGCTGTGCTTATTCTTGGTGACTTCACCCCTGCCCGCAGGAGGCGGCACAGCTTTTCTCAGGTTGGAACGAAGCTTATTCTTTCGAGCATCTCGGGTAATGTGCAGTTCTTGATGAGGGGCGTGGGCAGGCGGTAATGTGGAAGGCCCAGCTTGGGCCTCTTCAGTCTGGAGAGTGGAGTGGGAGTGGCAGTTGATTCTGTCAATGGCCGTGGGGTCTGGGCATGATCCCTTATTGCTGCAGCAAACTCTGACATTCCCTCCCTCATGATCGCCGACAGTGTCTCAACTACCTGCGACATTCCCTCCTTCATGTTCGCCGACAGTGTCTCAACTACCTGCAACATTCCCTCCCTCATGTTCGCCGACAGTGTCTCAACTACCTGCGACATTCCCTCCCTCATGTTCACCGACAGTGTCTCAACTACCTGCGACATTCCCTCCCTCATGTTCACCGACAGTGTCTCAACTACCTGCGACATTCCCTCCCTCATGTTCACCGACAGTGTCTCAACTACCTGCGACATTCCCTCCCTCATGTTCACCGACAGTGTCTCAACTACCTGCGACATTCCCTCCCTCATGTTCGCCGACAGTGTCTCAACTACCTGCGACATTCCCTCCCTCATGTTCGCCGACAGTGTCTCAACTACCTGCGACATTCCCTCCCTCATGTTCGCCGACAGTGTATCGGATAACTGCGACATTCCCTCCCTCATGTTCACCGACAGTGTCTCAACTATCTGCAACATTCCCTCCCTCATGTTCACCGACAGTGTCTCAACTACCTGCGACATTCCCTCCCTCATGTTCGCCGACAGTGTATCGGATAACTGCGACATTCCCTCCCTCATGTGCCCGGACAGTGTTCCCATTTCTCGTGAGAGTGTTGTTATTCTCCTGACAGTCCTGATACCTCATCACCCACCCCACTGATGGTGTCCAGGAGTGATAGTGTAAGGTCAATGCTCTCCTTCCCCTCCTCACTGGGATCCGCAGCCTCGGATGGTGGAGCCCTGGGTGTGCCTCGCTGCATCTCACTTGGACCCACAGCCTTGGATGGTGGAGCCCTGGGTGTGCCTCGCTACATACCACTGGGACCCGCAGCCTCAGACTGTGAGAAACCATGGAATGTTCCAACACTCGTACCACTCAGGAAAGGGGCTGGCACCTCAACCGGTGGCACCCTGCACCTTCTCCAGAGTGAGTACAAGAGTGGGGGCTTCATCCTCCCCCCACCCCCTCTCCCTCACCCCCATGCTCTTGGTCTGGAGGGTGGGATTGGAAGATGTTCTCCTCTTCAGGCTCGTCCGTGTCTGAATCTTCTTCTGCATCGGCTTCAGCCTTGTCAGGGTTGGCCTTAAGTTCTGCAAAATATAACAGAACAGACAAATGGTTAGCAGCAGAGGAGGGGGCAGGGTGGGTGGTATGAGTAGGCTCACACAGCGCAGGCAGCAGGCTGGTTTGAAGGACCACGATGAATGATAGCACATTGCATCAACCGAAGCGTAGCTGACGGAGACATCCCCATGAACCGAAGCCTGGCTAGCCTGCGCAGTACTTAACATGTAGCAAAGCCAAACTGTGGAATTTGCAGGACTTACCCTCTCCCTCGAGTGTGGGCCCAGCTTGTGCAGTGGTGGTTGCTTTTCTCCAGGCAGGACCCATCAAAGCAGCGACCCTGTCTTCCAAGGGTGTCAGTGGCTGCGGATTTGCTGGGCCGCCTCCTGTTCGAGTTCTTTCCCTTTTGTTGTGTGCCACCTTCCTCTGCAAAGATGAAAACATAACTTTTTGGAGAAGGTGTCTTTCTGCTGGGTGGGACATACAGATGGTCACATTTACAATTGCAATTCCAGTGAATAAATAAAAATATTACTTACACTAACTACTTGACCAAGGTCCTGCCACTTCTGTTTGCACTGGCCTCCAGACCTCGGGGTGGTCACCATCGCGCAGTAATCTTCTGCAACTTGGTTCCAGCGTTTCTTCATTTCTTTTGGTGAAACTTTTGTGTGACCTCTGCTGGTGTCCAGCTCCTGCCGCCTGTTCTCAGTCACAGTAACTAGTGCCTCCACTTCTTCCTTGAGAAATTCTTGGTCTTGAGCCGCATTGCATCTTGTATTGCAGCTCCGATTTTTCCACTGAGAATTAAAGTTCTCTCACACAACTGGCTTTTTAAAACTGGCCGAATGCAGACCGGGAGTTGTACTGGGCATGCGTGCCCCAGCAGCCACGTAAAAAAACTTCTTTTTTTTTTTGTGTATGCGCAGAAGAGAGGGGCATTGCTTTTTTCAGTGCTGACATTAGGCTCCACCCCCCCGAAGCTAAAGGATAGGCTGCATGGTGCCAATTCCAAATATTAGAATGGGGAAACTTGCAAGTTATTTTTTTGGAGTTGGCGGGACCAAAAAAAACAGGTGTAACTCTTGCAATACGGCAAAAAACGGCTTTGGGGAAAATTGAGCCCATTGATACTTACCTTAGGAGTCCATTACTTGTCTCTCTGCTGTCGGTATCGTGGGACCGCCCTGATTTCCCCGGCGGTCAGTGCGGGGCGCGCCGCGGGACGGACGGGTCGGGCTGAAACCAATACCGGCGCCGGTGTCGCGACCGGGGGCGTTGCACACCGGGCGCAGCTCTTCCGGGCGGTGCTGGTCCGCGCTGCCCCTAAACCGGACCCGAGGATCGCCGCGGGGCGCTGGAGGTTGACCGCCCGGCCAGAACACCTCACCCCCGCCATTGCCGCCGTTCCGTGGCGAAAAACGGAGCGCAGAAGACCGGAAAATGCAGCTCCAGAGTTGCTTGTATAAATGCAAGTTGTTGAGTTGAATGGTCCACTGTGCAGGCACCATGTCAAAATACAGCCCAGACTTCAAAGAATTCACTCCACCCCCTTGCATGCTTTAAATAATGTAGTTCCAGGGTAAGATTTATCATTTATTAATATATAAAAATTCCTGTAAGTCATGGATGCTGTAGGAGAAATTGTCAGTTATTTTTGCTTGCGTTGTGTTGGGAAGTTTTTACACTGGGGATACATCAGTAAAACCAGGCACAACTCATGTCGATCAATTCGACCAACTGAATAATTGATCAAGCAATGCTTAGTTGGAATGCCTGATGCAGCAAAACCTGAGTCATCAGCTTAATGATAGACCACAGGCACTACCTAACGCAATGCTACGTGAGACAGCACGCTCACCGGCCCAGGCTCCCCACTGATTTCACAGGGCTGTGTTTGATGCACCTATCGGTATTTCCTGTTCCTTCTCCCAGGTATGTTCCCACATTGGGCCTTTCCTCCAAAATCAGACAGCAAGTCCTGGGACTCTAATTAGATACACATCTCGGACTGGAGCCAGGCAGATTGAAGCCGGTCTATCTCTGTCCATGTCCTGTAAATCTTTCATCCCTTCTCGCCAGAAGATTGAGGGGAAGACTAACAACCAAGCTTTTAAAATGAGGAAGGTTAGACTGGGTGGAGACTGACATTTTGTGCAGGGATCAGCACAGAAGAGGCAGAGGGCAAGTTTGCAAAGTGAAAGACAGCCACAAACTAAACTTCACATCAGGAGTAAACTTCAACACTGACAGCGGTTTAATTGGGGAATAGACTGGCAGGCAGAGCGGTAAACATTGACTGATTCAGGAAGATTTCGACTCGCTCTGTGGGACATTCTCCACTCAGGCCAGGATAAAGAAATCCTCAAAGGGGGGCCACTCCTCACTTATGCAAGTGCAAGAATAATTTTTGAAAACCTTTTGAGAAAATAGGTGTTGGGAATGTGGATTATTAATTCTCCCCTCCCCCCACCGGAATCCCTCGAGAGCGCCAGCAGTAACTGTACGACTTTCCAAGTCCGGCTACTTGGAGCAGGAGAACTACAGCCTGAAACTTGAAGTTGTGTGTGTAGTTCTGGTCTCCATATTATAAACAGGCACTGGAGAAGGTGCAAGGAGATTTTACAAGGATAATCCCAGAACTGAGAGGTTATAGCTATCAGGAACAGGCTGGGGCTCTTCACTCTGGGAAAGAAAAGGATAGAGGTCTTTAAAATTATGAAGGGGATTGAAGAGAAAAGAAAGACTTGCATTTATATAGCACCTTTCACGACCACCGGATGCCCCAAAGCACTTTACAGCCAATGAAGCACTTTTTTGAAGTGTAGTCACTTTTGTAATGTGGGAAACACAGCAGCCAACTTGTGCACAGCAAGCTCCCACAAACAGCAATGTGATAATGACCAGGTAATCTGTTTTTGTTATTTTGATTGAGGGATAAATATCAGCCAGGACACCGGGGATAACTCCCCTGCTCTTCTTCAAAATAGTACCATGGGATCTTTTACATCCACTTGAGCGAGCAGACAGGGCCTCGGTTTAGCGATTCATCCGAAATACAGTACCTCCAACAGCTCCTTCAACAGTGTCAGCCTAGATTTTCGTGCTCAAGTCCCTGAGCTGGGACTTGAACTCAGAACCTTCTGACTGAAAGGTAAGAGTGCTGCCCACTGAGCCACAGTAGATATAGAGAAGCTGTTTCCACTTGTGGGGAATCCAGAACTAGGGGCCATAAGGGCTGCACTGTATGCACGGAGGAATGGCTTCATAAAGTTCCCCATGACCACCCAAACAATGTGTGCCAGGGCTGTGGGCTTCTCCAGGATTGCTGGCTTCCACAAGGTACAGGGCTGCATTGATTGTACCCACATCGCCTTGCAAGCACCTTTGGAGGATTCCCAGATGTACAGAAACAGAAAAGGCATCCACTCCATTAATGTACAGCTCGTGTGTGACGACTTGTGTCATATCATGTCAGTCGATGCAAGATACCCTGGGAGCACCCATGATGCATTTATCCTACGCGAGAGCGTTATATCTGACATGTTTCAGCAGCAGCCAGAAGGGCAGAGCTGGCTACTGGGAGGCAAAGGGTACGGCCTCGCCACCTGGTTCATGACGCCCCTACGCGTAACCCGGACGGAAGCTGACATGTCGCACATTCTGACGCGTTGCATCGTAGAGACTGTAGTGTCCCTGCACCTTACTACAAACTCACACGAGGCATGGATATATCAGACACGGTCACTCTGTGACCTTCACCTTTATTGCCAGGACCAAGGAGACCTGACCCTGGGTGGGACCTCCCCTTTTATACCTGGAAACCCAGGTGAGGAGTGTCTCCCGCAAGTTCACCCCCTGTGGTCAGGGTGTGCATTTCTAGGGTACAGGTATAGTGTACATGAATTGCAGTCACATGACTATGTCATTGCAAGATGGTTAAATACATGACAGAGACGACCATTGGCATCTTGAAACAGCGTCTCTGATGCCTGGACCATGCCGGATATTACTTGCTGTACGCCCCTGAGATTGTCGGTCAGTTCACTGTTGTGTGCTGCACGCTGAATAACTTAGCCATCATGAGGCAGCAGCACCAGGTAATGGAAGACCCACCTGCGGTGAGAATGGCTGATGATACTGACGTGGAAGATGTAGATGACGAGCAGGAGGAGGACGACGAGGATGAGGAAACCAGACAAGTGCCTGAGGCCGGAGCACGACGGCGGAGGAGGGCGGGCCATCGTGACCCTTTAACGATTGCTCGAGCCTTGCGCCAGCAGCTCATCCGTGAACGCTTCACTGATGCCTGAGGGCTCAGCGACAACTATTCCACATGGACCATGTTTACTGCTTGGAGCTGATCTGTAATGTGTTGTGTTAATGGAACATGATTCAGTTTTGATGTAAAATATATTTTATTCAAAAGTTTAACAAACAGTTCTTTTGTATTTAACTTTAATAAAATTATTCTTGTATCAAACTTTATTTTAAGAACACTCTTTAAGATCACTTACAAACTTTTAAACTTGTAAATTTACATAACTTACAAAAAACTTTTAATTTGCGAACAGTTATAACAGTAACAATAATAACAACAACAACAGCAGCAAAGAAAGGCTGCACCTATCTCTCCTCCACCTTATTCTAAGACCGCCCGCTGTGCTTGGTCTTGGCCTTGGACGCTCTACCATCCCTGCCCGCAGGCGATAGCGCAGTGTTTCTGGGCTTGATACCAAGCTTATTCTAACACCTTGGGTACTGCGCACCTGTTGGGCGGGGGTGCGGGCGGGGGCGGGGGGGGCGCATCGGCAGCAGGTGGCAAGTTGGAGGGCCCAGGCGGCAATGTGGAGGGCCCGGCTTTGGGCTCTTCAGAGGCTGGTCTGGGGCTTGGAATGGGAGTGGCAGTTGATTCTGTCAATGGGCGCGGGGTCTGGGCGTGTTCCCTTATTGCAGCAGCTAACTCCAACATGCCGTCCCTCATGCGCCCTGACAGTGTCTGAAATACTTGCAACATTCCCCCTCTCATGGTCAGTGACGTGGTTTGCACTACCTCTGACATTCCCTCCCTCAAGGCCACTATTCCCTCATTGATGGACCCGGATATCGTTCCCATTTCGCGTGTTGTTGCTGTTACTTCTCCCGACAGTCCCGCTACCTCATCACTCACCCCACTGATGGCGTCCAGGAGTGATTGGGTAAGGTCAATGCTCCCCGCACTTACTGACATCATCTGAACCACAACTGTTAGATCCTGCACCTCAGGAGAGCGTGGTCGAGCTCTCCTTCCCCTCCTCCCCACGGGTGTGGCTCGCACCCCACCACTGGGACCTGCAGCCTGGGACGGTGGGGCCCCAGGTGTGCCTCGCTGCAACTCACCACTAGGACCCGCAACCTCAGAAGGTGATGCCCTGGTTGTGCCTCGCCTCACCACACAACCTGGACCCCCAACCTCGGAAGGTGCGAAACCATGGAATGTCCCACCAGCACTCAAACCATTCGTCACGGAAGGGGCTGTCACCTCACTGAGCGGCACCTCCTCAAAGGTCAGTCTGGAGGGTGGGATTGGAAGATGTTCTCCTCTTCAGGCTCGTCTGCATCTGAATCTTCTTCTGCATCGTCAGGGTTGGCCTCATGTTCTGCAAAATATAACAGAGCACAGACAAATGGTTAGCAGCAGACGAGGGTGCAGGGCGGGTGGCATCAGTAGGCTCACACATCGCAAGCCAGGCAGCAGGCTGATTTGAAGGACCACGTTGAATTTGCAGGACTTACCCTCTCCCTCGAGTGTGGGCCCAGCTTGTGCAGTGGTGGTTGCTTTTCTCCAGGCAGGACCTATCAAAGCAGCGACCTTCTCTTCCAAGGGGCCGGGCCTCCTCCTGTTCGAGTTCTTTCCCTTTTATTACGTGCCACCTTCCTCTGCAAAGATGAAAACTTAATTTTCTGCTGGGTGGGACATACAGATGGTCACATTTATAATTGCAATTCCATTGAACCAGTGAAAATACTACTTACACTAACTACTTGACCAAGGTCCTGCCACTTCTGTTTACACTGGCCTCCAGATCTCGTGGTGGTCACCATCGCGCAGTAATCTTCTGCAATTGGTTCCAGCGTTTCTTCATTTCTTTGGGTGGAACTTTTATGTGACCTCTGCTGGTGTCCAGCTCCTGCCATCTGTTCTCAATCACAGTAACTAGTGCCTCCACTTCTTCCTGTAAGAAATTCTTGGTCCTGGTACTGCGTTGTATCTTGTACTGCTGCAGCTGTGATTTTTCCAATGCTCTCACACATCACTCAACGTTCTCACACACACAACTGGCTCTTTAAAAATGGCTGATTGCCAACTCGGAGCTGTACTGTGCATGTGCGTTGATTGCAACGATGTCAGAAACGTAACTTTTTTTCCTGCGCATGCGCAGGAGGTGCGGTTTAGTTTTTCGGCGCAGACAGCAGGTTCCACCGCCTGAGACGACTGGACACGCTGCACGGCGCCAAATTCGAATTATACATCGGGGAAATGTTGCCAAATTATTTCCGGTGCATTTCTGATCTAGAAAAACAGGTGTAACTCTGGCAATGCGCCAGAAAACAGGCTTGGGGAAAATTGATCCCAAAGTTAGAATGATCCCCAAGGGATCCGTACTCAATTGGTACAAATTAAAAAGGCCATTGATTAGCTATGGACTTCGGCAGATCACGTTGCCTAGGATTAAGCCAAGTTACTTTCCCTGATTAATTTAATACCTTTTGACAGCGCAGATGAATTCAAGTTCTAAGGAAGAGTTAAGGACTTTGGGTCTGATTTCTTTCAAAAAGAAGAGGCTTTTGATGCAATTTTAATTGAAGTTTTCAAGGTGAGGAGGAGGATTGGCACAGTTAACCGAGATAAATTGTTTCCTATAGTGAACAGTTCAAAATCCCAGATTGATGCAAGGGGGTAGATTCTAACCCCGAGTGAGCAGGTGGGGGTCGGACCGAGGACACAGCATACTCGCTGGCCTAAGTTTCAGGCCTGCGCTGTTCTAACTCCCAAGTCATATTTCAGCCCCTCAGAGTCCAGAGTGGCTGCCGACAGGGTCGTTTGGCACGTGCCATCCGTCAGGTAGGAGGTGGGGAGGGGCTTTCGGGAAGATCTGGCAAGAGGCAGTTGTGGGCGGGACGGGCAGTGGCGGGGGGAGGGGTCTGAAGCAGGGGAGGCCGCGACATTCCTGCGGGGGTGGGGGGGGATTCTCATTTCTCTCGGGCCCACAAAGGAAATTTGTTTCACTTACATGGAGGTTGTCTTCATCCTTACCACCAGCTGCCAAGCTGCTTTGGCTTTCAGCTTTAATAGAGTGGTCTTCCTGATGGATTGTGGAATCTGGCACATGACTGAGGGACCTTAAATTTTGATCTTCCACGTTTGGGTACAGAATAACCTTACACAAAGGCCAGTAACACCAGCCACTCACTGCCATAGCAACATAGCAATTACTGGACAAAAAATGACCCGGGTCCATCTAGTTCGCCTTCTGCCATCCTGGTAGTCGCACGATACAACGACAATGGAGTTGTTGACCAATCACAGCGATCAATCTCTGTCAATGAGTCTACAACAGACCCAGACATGAGATGTGGAAACCCCCAGTGGGGAGAGCTTCGGGAACCACAGGTCCACAGTCCCGTTTCTCCCAAGCTCGCTAAACTCACCCCACGTCATGTCTCTAATTATTCATTTATCCCAAAACGTTATTTCCTGAAAGAAATCTAACGAATTTGCATTTGAATGAAACAATACTAACTGCTCCCACCACCTCCTGAGGGAGCCTGTTCCATAGATTGAGCACTGAAATATTCTGTTTATGCAGAGATTAAACACGGTGAGATTGTTAAAGTAGAGAAGGAATTGGCAGAGTGAATTAGTGTTTCCACAGATTTGTTTTGAATTTAACCCCCTTCCAAATGCAGGCTATGTCCTCTGGTTCCAATATGCAGGACACGGTGATAAAACTTGCCATGGTTGACATTATCTGGTCCATTTAGAACCAAAAACCATGCTCTATAAGAACATAACATAAGAACATAAGAATTAGGAGCAGGAATAGGCCATTATGCCCCTCGAGCCTGCTCTGCCATTCAATAAGATCATGGTTGATCTTCTACCTCAACTGAACTTTCCTGCACTGTCCCCATACCCCTTGATTCCTTTAAATCTATCGACCTCTGTCTTGAATATACTCAAAGACTGAGCCTCCACAGCACTTTGGGGTAAAGATTTCCAAAGATTCACCACCCTCTGAGTGAAGAAGTTTCTCCTCGTCTCAGTCCTAAATGGCCGACCCCTTATTCTGAGATGTGACCCCTGGTTCTAGACTCCCCAGCCCGGGGGAAACATCCTCCCTGCATCCACCCTGTCAAGCCCTGTAAAAATGTTGTATGTTTCAATGAGATCACTTCTCATTCTTCTAAACTCCAGAGAATATAAGTCGAGTCTACTCAAGCTCTCCTCATAGGACAATCCCCCCATCCCAGGAATCAGTCCGATGAATCTTTGTTGCACTTGCTCCATGGCAAGTGTATCCTTCCTTAGCTAAGGAGAGCAAAACTGTACACAGTATAAAAAGAAAGTTTTATTGTGACAAATATTATGAGGATCACCTCAGTAACTTACCTACTGTAGGGCAGGTGCTGTTTGAGCTGCAACCACAATGGATGCCCTCCTCACAGAAGAACAATATTACCCCCATGTGAAAGAAAGAAGGAACGTGCATTTATATAGCACCTTTCATGTAGTAAACATCCCAAGGCGCTTCACAGGAGCGTTAGCAAACAAATGTGTACACGGGGAAATGACTTGCACTTCTGTCATGCCTTTCATGATCTCAGGACGTCCCAAAGCGCTTTACAGCCAATGAAATACATTTTGAAGTGTGGTCACTGTTGTAATGTAGGAAACATGGCAGCTAATTTGTGCACAGCAAGCTCCCACAAACAGCAACGAGATAATGACCAGATAATCTGTTTTAGTGATGTTGATCGAGGGGTATTGGCCAGGACAGCAGGGAGAACTCCTGTGCTCTTCTTTGAAATAGTGGCCGTGGGATGTTTTACGTCCAGCTGAGAGGGCAGACGGGGCCTCGGTTTAGCATCTCATCCAAAAGACGGCACCTCCGACAGTTCAGCGCCCCGTCAGTCTCAGGAGTGGGACTTAAACCTTGTGACTCAGAGATGAGAGTGCTACAGCCGACACACCAGGCTACAAAGCGAGTGTTAAAACCAAAAGTTCAGGTTACAAATTCCATCCCTTACTGGAGACCCAGTGCCACAAAAAGAGAAAGACAGACTCTGTGTGACAGCACACTCCTGCTGACTCCGCTGAAGACATTGTAGTAGCCTTTATACAATACAAAGTATTGTATTTCACCTGTGAGGTATCAAGATGCCAGAAAATGTTAAGACTCAGACTGGGATTAATATTTTATGAGTTGTTCACTTTTGTCTTTGGTGATTAAAAATGTAATACCTCAAACGGTGCTTGACCTAAACAGGGTTATATGTCTAAGGTATAATGGCCTTAACTAACTTCATCACAGTACGGTTTTTAATAAGGCTGAAATATGAAGAGAAGCAGCAGGGCAGCACAATACGATATCAAATATTTATTGAATAATACTCTGTGAGGTTGGTGGGGGTAGGAGGATGGGCGAGGTCATCATTTCCTTACAACTTCCTCTGTTTCTCTCCTGGAAGTGCTGAGTCAAACAAGGGAGATTAACACTGGTGGAGCAGGGTGCGGTGGGGTAGGGGAGGGACAGGGCATGGCAGGGTGGAGAGGGGGTGGACAGGGCAGGGCAGGCAAATGTGGGACAGGGCGGGTAAGGGCACAAAAGGGCTTGGTAGGTTGGGAGAGGAGAGGGCAAAGTAGAACAAGAAAGGGCGTGTGGGCAGGTCAGGATGGGGTGGGACGGGACAGGACGGGGTAGGATGGGGAAGGGCGGAGCTGGACAGAGATGGGACTAGACAGAGACAGGGGTGGAGCGAGCAAGGTAGCAGTCAGGAGGAAGGGAGGGTAAGAATGAGAAACGTTTCCTCGGGACATAGTGGATAGCAAGGGCCTATTTCCATTGGTGGAGGGGTCTATTACGAGGGGGCATAGTTTTAAGGTGGTTGGTGGAAGGTTTAGAGGGGATTTGAGGGGGGTGGGGGGGCTTCTTTACGCAGAGGGTTCTGGGATCTGGAACTCGCTGCCTGGAAGAGTGGTGGATGCAGAAACCCTCACCACTTTTAAGAGATGGTTGGATGGGCACTTAAAGTGCAGTAACCTGCAGAGTTACGGACCCAGAGCTGGGATGAGACTGGATGACCTTTTGTTGGATGGCGCAGATATAATGGTAAGTACTGCAGGGAATCGAATACAGCCAGGGTGATCTCCTGGACTAGTTTCGATCGCCTGGATTGGTCGGAGAGGAATTTTCCCAGATTTTTTTTCTCCCTAAATTGGCCTGGGTTTTTGCCTCTCCCAGGAGATCAATGGCTCCGGTTGGGGTGGCATGTAGAATGTTTCAGTATAAGGGGTGTTGCAGTTGTGTGAGGCGGACTGGTTGGGCTGGGTGCTCTTTGCCTTTCTGTCATTGTTCATTGTTTGTAGGTTTATATGTAACCTTCAGGGCCGCTGACCGAGGGCCGTGTGGCTCTTTGTCGGCCGGTGTGGCTATGATGGGCCGAAATGGCCTCCTTCTGCGCTGTAAATTTCTATGTTTCTATGTTTCTATGGGACCAACCCTCTCCCAAACCCTTTAAGTGCACTCCTGCTGTGTATAACAAGGACCCGTGTTGTGTCCACAGAAACGCCTGGAGACTGAACGCTCATTCAGTAAGGAGGCCGGTGTCAATGAACAAGGATGCAATAGAGAAAAAATATATTAAAACATTTTGCCTTATATTTTTAACTTTTACCTCTCTAACCTGTTAGTGTTCGCCTTTCCCCATGTACCATTTGACAACTGATGGGAGTTGCCCCTTCTATAGGTATCGTGACAATGACACTCTTTGACCAGTGATTATAGTTCCACACTTAATCCCTCCTCACAGAACCTAATAAGAACATAAACTCACTGTGTATGAGATTGGAGCACCTTACAAAGAGCCTTGCGAAGATTAATGGTAGGCCAGAAGATTGGGAAAGTTTTAGAAACCAACAAAGGATGACTAAAAAAATAATAAAGAGGGAGAAAATAGATTATGAAAGTAAACTAGCAAGAAATATAAAAACAGATAATAAGAGTATATAAAAAGTATATAAAAAAGAAGAAAGTAGCTAAAGTAAATGTTGATCCCTAAGAGGATGAGACTGGGGAATTAATAATGGGAATCATGGAAATGGCAGGGACTTTGAACAAATATTTTATATCGGTCTTCACAGTGGAAGACACTAAAAGCATCCCAATCATCATAGAAAATTAGGGGCAAAAGGGAGGGAGGAAATTAAAACAATCATTATCACTAGAAAGAAAGTACTAGGCAAACTAATGGGACTAAAGGTAGACAAGTCCCCTGGACCTGATGGCCTGCATCCTAGGGTCTTAAAAGAAATGGCTGCAGAGATAGTGGTTGCATTGGTTGTAATCTACCAAAATTCTGGGGCGGTCACAGTAGATTGGAAAACCGCAAATGTAATGCCCCTATTTAAAAAAGGAGGTAGACAGAAAGCAGGAAACTATAGACCAGTTAGCCTAACATCTGTCGTTGGGAAAATGCTGGAGTCCACTATTAAGGAAGTAATAGAAGGACATTTAGAAAATCATAACACAAGCAAGCAGAGTCAATGTGGTTTTATGAAAGGGAAATCGTGTTTGACAAATTTATTAGAGTTCTTTGAGGAAGTAGCGAGCAAGGTAGATAAAGGGGAACCAGTGGATGTTGTGTATTTGGATTACCAAAAGGCATTCAATAAGGTGCCACATAAAAGGTTACTGCACAAGATAAAAGCTCATGTTGCTGGGGGTAATATATTAACATGGATAGAGGATTGGCTAACTAACAGAAAACAGAGAGTCGGGATAAGTGGGTCATTTTCCAGTTAGCAAACAGTAACTAGTGGGGTGCCGCAGCGATAGGTGCTGGGACCCCAACTATTTACAATCTATGTTAATGACTTGGATGAAGGGACCGAGTGCACTAGCCAAATATGCTGACGATACAATAGAGGGGAAAGTAAGTTGTAAGGACACAAGGGGTCGAAATTCCCTTTCTACCGCCACCCGTCACTGCCGGCGGGAGGCCGCTAACGGGCAGCAAAGGCCTACCTTGGACGGTAGCAGCGTGCACGCCTGCGCAGAGATTCAGTCGGCTCTTTGGCAGAGACACCAAGATCTAACGCGGCTCCAGCTAACGCCACCCGTGTGGTGTCGTCATCCAGCGTGTGACGCGTACTTGGCGCCTCTGTCGCCATATTTTATTTCAGCGTCAGCCTTCCCAGCAGGCACCGTTACAGCCTGGAAACAGTGGTGAGTAAACAGCGGAACTCGGGCAGAATCACACAGAGAGCAGGGGACGTTTTTCTCTTTCTCTATTTCTTAAATGTTCTCATTGGTTGTGACAGTGGGGAAGTTTGTGTGTGGGACGGAGAAGTTTGAGTTTTTTTTTCTTTCATCCCATTCTTCCCGTTTTCCAGCCAGCATGGCGGCAGTCTCCCGATTTGGTCGGCCGCCTGAGCTCCCGCCCGAGGGTGAGTGCACAACGCCATCTTTAGTGCTGCTCTCTCATCTTTGGGCATAAAAACCCAATTTGGCAGCTGTAGCCTGCACCTTTCGCCTGGCGGTAAAATCAGCACTCGGGCAGTGACACCGCCTCAAATGAC
Source organism: Pristiophorus japonicus (assembly GCF_044704955.1). Taxonomy (NCBI): domain Eukaryota; kingdom Metazoa; phylum Chordata; class Chondrichthyes; family Pristiophoridae; genus Pristiophorus; species Pristiophorus japonicus. The sequence continues at coordinate 20,702,752 of NC_091987.1, read as the reverse complement.
AATCTCGAATTTCCACCCCAAAGAGTCTGCAAAGGGATATAGATAGATTACGTGAGTGGGCAAAAAATTGGCAGATGGAGTATAATGTGGGAAAATGTGAAGTTATCCACATTGGTAGGAAGGATGAAAAAGCAAAATATTATTGAAATGGAGAGAGACAACAGAATTCTGTGGTGCAGAGGGTTCTGGGTATCCTCGTACATGAAATACAAAAAGTTATCCCGCAGGTACAGCAAGTAATTAGGAAGGCAAATGGAAGGTTGGCCTTTATTGCAAGGGGGATGGAGTATAAAGGTAGGGCCTCCTCCTGTTCCTGTGTCCCCCCGGGCCGCATACAATACTGGAGCTGAGGGGGACACACAGTTGACCCATTTCAAGGATCTATCAATGTGTTTTGGCCCAGCTGCAAGCCACAATGTGGCTCTCGGTCCGGCAACATCTCGATTTTAAAATTCCCATCCTTGTGTTCAAATCCCTCCATGCCCTCGCCCCCTCCCTATTTCTGTAACCGCTCCAGCCCCACAGCCCCCCGAGATATCTGCGCTCCTGCAATTCTGGCCTCTTCCCGCTTCCCCGAAATTAATCGCTTCACCATCGGCGGCCGTGCCTTCAGCTGCCGAGGCCCCAAGCTCGGCAATTCCTGGGAGCTTGCTGTGCACAAAATGCCTGCCACGTTTCCTACATTACAACAGCGACTGTACTTCAAAAGCACTTCATTGGCTGTAAGGTGCTTTGGGAGGCCCCGAGGCTGTGCCAGGTGCTATAGAAATGCAAGTTATTTTCTTTGTTTTATTATACTTCTTGCCTTTGAGATTGTTAAGCCTGCAGAAAACATCTGAATGTAGTCAACACTTGGTTATTTTTTTTTTATCTTCAGATACTTTAAAGGCTTAACTGAACAAAGATAGCAGCCTCCTGTCTGTAATGTGTCTGTAATTGGTGATGGGAATACTTGATGTGAATGTGTCAACCCTTATTGTACATCGCAGCAGGTTGCAAGCATTGCGTAAGTTTCCTTTGTAGAGGTAGCTCTATTATAGACACTTCACTGCCCCCATGCCGAGATTATGCTAGGACTCTGTACCAGGCAAGAAAAGCACTGAATGCTGAGTAGGTGAGACAGCCGGCCACCGGTTTTCAAAGAAAGCGAGGTCACTGCCCTGATAATATCTGATTTGTTGCAAACTTCAGACCAAATGAGTTTCCTGCCTCCATGGTAGTGCCTGCTGGGAGACAGAAGGTACTTTAAAAGCTGACTTTGCAGTGTAAGTTCTGAAAAGAATGTGATGTCTTGTTCCGGGCATTCGCATTATTCTCCTGCACACACAAATCTGACATATCCCGCCCGGACATTATATAGTCCACCAAATACCCTGCATCGTGAAGGCTTCTTACCTTCCACTGGAGGTGTGCCCTCTCCTTGCTTCTCCTTCCCTTGTGTCCCATTTGCCACTAGCTTCTCTGTGTGGCCCTGGACTGTGGAAGGAGACTTTAGAAGCTGCCTGTATCCATTACCAGTGATTCTCTTCAGCCGGGCCCCAAGAGTCTTCGTGGAGGCCTCCGACATCTTCCCCCCCACCCCCCGCCCCACCAACCAGTCACCTTCCCCCCACCCCCATTCACCGTCCCCTCATCATCTCCCCGCCTCCCCACCATAGGGCAGCTCGACTTCAGTTCAGGATGGGAATAAACAACAAATGATACCTTATCTTTTGTATACGTGGGAGTTTGTGGATGTGTGGCGTGGGTGTGTGTGTGAGTGTGTGTTTGTGTGAGTGTGTGTGTGTGTGTGTGTGAGTGTGTGTGTGTGTGAGTGTGTGTGTGTGAGCATGTGTGTGTGAGTGTGTGTGTGTGTGTGTGTGAGTGTGTGTGTGTGTGAGTGTGTGTGTGTGTGTGTGAGCATGTGTGTGTGAGTGTGTGTGTGTGTGTGTGTGAGTGTGTGTGTGAGTGTGTGTGTGTGTGAGTGTGTGTGTGTGTGTGTGTGTGTGTGTGTGTGTGTGAGTGTGTTGTTGAAATCTCGACTCTCAATATAAGACGCTAACACAATCAGCTCTGGTAGATGTTCCTTTAATGAGTTTTACTTGCAGCAAAGAAGAGTCTCACTCAGTCAAAGGCTAAGCAGATACTCCCAATATGGTACAGATTCACAATGTATTTATACAGTAGAACAAACAAGTTATGGTTCCATTCTGTGTATTGGTTCTGCCTTTGCAGTCAGCGAAAACAGATAAAGAGTTCTCCAATCAGTTAATGATTACCACATCCTTGTCTTTACATTTTTTTTCAAATGTCTCCTTTGTCAGTGTTTTTGGTGGGCTAGCCAGCAGTAACTCGATTAAGGTGTGACTGGTTTTGCATTGTTTTAGCATTGTCCAGTTTCCTGGCCATCTATTTGGGCCCATGATTTCCATAGTGGTTGATTGGGTAATTGGCTTCTTGCATATTATGGATGAGTTCTGTACAAGAGATAATGGCTGGTAATTTGATTATCACTTAGGGGGTGAATTGGTGCTGCATCTTTACAACCTTTATCCAGCCCTTCTAAGATCTGGCATAGCGACAGACTATTGACAATACAGGGGAGCACCATGGGTGGTACTTATCTCAACAGGGCAGTCTTAATGTTGTCTGGTGGCTATTAATCAGCTATCAGCAGTTTCAGTCAGGTTAGCATGTTCATGCAAACAGACTGCTTGCTGTAGAAGCTTCTGGCAGGACTGGGACTCCGTTTTGTTTTATTGCAAAAGGGTACATGAAACAGTGTATGCAACTTCAAAAGTACATTTCCACAATCCCCCCTTTTGTCCTTCACAAGGACAACTTAATCCATTCTAATCTTGCATCGTCTTTCTATTTCCATCTCCACACAAGAACCTTCAGTAGTTGTTGCTACCATAACCCGAGCAGTGGTCTCGGTTGGTAACACTGTTTTTCCCAACCTGGCACAGCAACACTTAACTAAGACAAACAAAAGATATAGGGCGAAGATTATCAGCAAGAATATGATCAAACCCTGTACCACAGATCTCCCTAGGGATCCCAACCATGCCGATGCCCAATCCCACAAGGTGGTACCGCCCTGGTCAATAGTTTGTTTGTACTCTATTACCTTTTTCCTAATATATTCAGCTAGACTGCCCATCTCTTCTGACTTATCCGGGATATACGTACAGCATTCTTCACCAATTAACGCACATGTCCCTCCTCCTTTGGCTAGGAGATAATCTAAAGCCATACGATTTTGGAGAGCCACTGTTTGAATGGTTACCATTTCGTCATTTACCCCTTCGAAGCCTTGTGAAGTTACATTGGCTACTGATTCTACTAAATTAGCCAGTTCCCATAATTGCCATTCATTTGATGCAATCCATAGGGTGGTATCGTTACCTTGAATGTTCCATTTAGCCATGTCAAATCCCGTTTAAGTCTATGACTTCCATAGGCATCCCTTAGAGTCTTTGTTGTCCTAATAAAGGGTACCACATATCCTAAGTAACAGGATCCTGTCCAGTTGGCTGGTAACCACGGGTAGGCTTTATGGCCACAAATAAAGTAAGTGCAATTATAGGACGTCAGTCTTTGGTCCTTCCATGCCATCCATTCCGTGGTCTCACTGTCCCACCCTTCACCTGAGGCTTTATTATGGACCATAGTCCAGTTAACGGTTGCTATCTTTCTCACGTCAGTGAGATTTGTTATGGCTTGCCATTTAGTCATTTGGGGACACTGGCTGCATCCCATTTCTGGTCCTTTAGTCTCATTACTTGCTAGGCATATTATATCTTCAGGGTTTCCTATTCTGGGAGTAATACTTAGGAAGGGTGGCTGGCAGTTATTGTTATAATTTGGCTGGTACCATCCCTGGAAGGTTGTAAGTTTATACCCTGCTGACCTCCATTCTGTTAGATCCTTCGTTTCTGACACCTTGGTTAGGTTCATCCTATTTTGCACTATTAACCATTCTACCATTTCTGATTCATTAAAGGGAACGGATATGAGGGGAATACCCCCTTCGGAGTGGACAGGTACATAGGAACATATCCAACAACTAGACAAGTTTCTTTCTTGAGCATACTTATGACTCAGTGCCTAAAATACATTTACCTGCAGTTCCCTTTGTTCGCGTTTCTGTACCCCAGGTACTATCAATAACTGTACCCCTGGCATTAGCAATAACGCAAAGCACAACCCTGTTAACCATAGCACTATCAATCCCCATAGTCCATACAGTTCCTTATTCAGTCTTCCTTTTTCTGTTCATCTGGTTCCTTCTTCCTTTCCTCCTGGTTGGGTGCCCTTTTGCAATGGGATGCATGGATCCATGTTGGTCTTTCCTTTACCTTGATTGCACAGAAACATAGAAACATAGAAAATAGGTGCAGGAGTAGGCCATTCGGCCCTTGTAGCCTGCACCACCATTCAATGAGTTCATGGCTGAACATGCAACTTCAGTACCCCATTCTGCTTTCTCGCCATAACCCTTGATCCCCCTAGTAGTAAGGACTACATCTAACTCCTTTTTGAATATATTTAGTGAATTGGCCTCAACAACTTTCTGTGGTAGAGAATTCCACAGGTTCACCACTCTCTGGTCCTAAATGGCTTACCCCTTATCCTTAGACTGTGACCCCTGGTTCTGGACTTCCCCAACATTGGGAACATTCTTCCTGCATCTAACCTGTCTAAACCCATCAGAATTTTAAACATTTCTATGAGGTCCCCTCTCATTCTTCTGAACTCCAGTCAATACAAGCCCAGTTGATCCAGTCTTTCTTGATAGGTCAGTCCTGCCATCCCGGGAATCAGTCTGGTGAACCTTCGCTGCACTCCCTCAATAGCAAGAATGTCCTTCCTCAGTTTAGGAGACCAAAACTGTACACAATACTCCAGGTGTGGCCTCACCAAGGCCCTGTACAACTGTAGCAACACCTCCCTGCCCCTGTACGCAAATCCCCTCGCTATGAAGGTCAACATGCCATTTGCTTTCTTAACCGCCTGCTGTACCGGTATGCCAACCTTCAATGACTGATGTACCATGACACCCAGGTCTCGTTGCACCTCCCCTTTTCCTAATCTGTCACCATTCAGATAATAGTCTGTCTCTCTGTTTTTACCACCAAAGTGGATAACCTCACATTTATCCACATTATACTTCATCTGCCATGCATTTGCCCACTCACCTAACTTATCCAAGTCACTCTGCAGCCTCATAGCATCCTCCTCGCAGCTCACACTGCCACCCAACTTAGTGTCATCCGCAAATTTGGAGATACTACATTTAATCCCCTCGTCTAAATCATTAATGTACAATGTAAACAGCTGGGGCCCCAGCACAGAACCTTGTGGTACCCCACTAGTCACTGCCTGCCATTCTGAAAAGTACCCATTTACTCCAACTCTTTGCTTCCTGCCTGCCAACCAGTTCTCAATCCATGTCAGCACACTACCCCCAATCCCATGTGCTTTAACTTTGCACATTAATCTCTTGTGTGGGACCTTGTCGAAAGCCTTCTGAAAGTCCAAAAATACCACATACACTGGTTCTCCCTTGTCCAATCTACCAATTACATCCTCAAAAAATTCCAGAAGATTTGTCAAGCATGATTTCCCTTTCACAAATCCATGCTGACTTGGACCTATCATGTCACCTCTTTCCAAATGCGCTGCTGTGACATCCTTAATAATTGATTCCATCATTTTACCCACTACCGATGTCAGGCTGACCGGTCTATAATTCCCTGTTTTCTCTCTCCCTCCTTTTTTAAAAAGTGGGGTTACATTGGCTACCCTCCACTCCATAGGAACTGATCCAGAATCAATGGAATGTTGGAAAATGACTGTCAATGCATCCGCTATTTCCAAGGCCACCTCCTTAAGTACTCTGGAATGCAGTCCATCAGGCCCTGGGGATTTATCGGCCTTCAATCCCATCAATTTCCCCAACACAATTTCCCGACTAATAAGGATTTCCCTCAGTTCCTCCTCCTTACTAGACCCTCTGACCCCTTTTATATCCGGAAGGTTGTTTGTATCCTCCTCAGTGAATACCGAATGAAAGTACTTGTTCAATTGGTCCGTCATTTCTTTGTTCCCCGTTATGACTTCCCCTGATTCTGACTGCAGGGGATCTACATTTGTCTTTACTAACCTTTTTCTCTTTACATATCTATAGAAACTTTTGCAATCCGTCTTAATGTTCCCTGCAAGCTTCTTCTCGTACTCCATTTTCCCTGCCCTAATCAAACCCTTTGTCCTCCTCTGCTGAGTTCTAAATTTCTCCCAGTCCCCAGGTTCGCTGCTATTTCTGGCCAATTTGTATGCCACTTCCTTGGCTTTAATACTATCCCTGATTTCCCTTGATAGCCACAGTTGAGCCACCTTCCCTTTTTTATTTTTACGCCAGACAGGAATGTACAATTGTTGTAGTTCATCCATGCGGTCTCTAAATGTGTGCCATTGCCCATCCACAGTCAACCCCTTAAGTATCATTCGCCAATCTATCCTAGCCAATTCACGCCTCATACCTTCAAAGTTAGCCTTCTTTAAGTTCTGGACCATGGTCTCTGAATTAACTGTTTCATTCTCCATCCCAATGCAGAATTCCACCATATTATGGTCACTCTTCCCCAAGGTGCCTCTCACAACGAGATTGCTAATTAATCCTCTCTCATTACACAACACCCAGTCTAAGATGGCCTCCCCCCTAGTTGGTTCCTCGACATATTGGTCGAGAAAACCATCCGTTATGCACTCCAGGAAATCCTCCTCCACCGTATTGCTTCCAGTTTGGTTAGCCCAATCTATGTGCATATTAAAGTCACCCATTATAACTGCTGCACCTTTATTGCATGCACCCTAATTTCCTGTTTGATGCCCTCCCCAACATCACTACTACTGTTTGGAGGTCTGTACACAACTCCCACTAACGTTTTTTGCCCTTTGGTGTTTTGCAGCTCTACCCATATAGATTCCACATCATCCTTCCTAACTATTGCATTAATCTCCTTCTTAACCAGCAATGCTACCCCACCTCCTTTTCCTTTTATTCTATCCTTCCTGAATGTTGAATACCCCTGGATGTTGAGTTCCCAGCCCTGATCATCCTGGAGCCACGTCTCTGTAATCCCAATCACATCATATTTGTTAACATCTATTTGCACAGTTAATTCATCCACCTTATTACGGATACTCCTTGCATTAAGATACAAAGCCTGCAGGCTTGTTTTTTTTACACCCTTTGTCTTTTTAGAATTTTGCTGTACAGTGGCCCTTTTTATTCTTTGCCTTGGGTTTCTCTGCCCTCCACTTTTCCTCATCTCCTTTCTGTCTTTTGCTTTTGTCTCCTTTTTGTTTCCCTCTGTCTACCTGCATTGGTTCCCATCCCCCTGCAATATTAGTTTTAACTCCTCCCCAACAGCACTGGAAAACACTCCCCCTAGGACATTGGTTCCGTTCCTGCCCAGGTGCAGACCATCCGGTTTGTACTGGTCCCACCTCCCCCAGAACCGGTTCCAATGCCCCAGGAATTTGAATCCTTCCCTGCTGCACCACTGCTCAAGCCACGTATTCATCTGCGCTATCCTGCGATTCCTACTCTGACTAGCACGTGGCACTGGTATTAGTCGCCAGCAGTATTAGTCGCCAGCAAGATCTGGTATGGGCCTTCAAATCTTGGTTGTAGACTGCTTTTTCTTTTAAAGATTTTGATGTTAACAAATTCCCCTGGCTCCAGATTATGACACTTCCCTTCCGCTGGCTTGACTTGAGCTTCCTTTACCTGTGAATGAAAGCTGGAAATACATTTGGTTAGCGCAATACAATAATTCAATATATTTTCTTCCATTTTGTGGATGTCCATTTGTTTTGCAGTAAATGGTGCTGTAAAAGGTAGTCGTTGGGGACGTCCCATAACTATCTCATGCGGTGACAGGCCTGTTGTTCTGTTGGTTGCAGATCGCATTACCATCAAAGCTAAGGGCAGCAGTTCTGTCCATTTCAGTCCAGTGTCATTACATAATTTTGCCAACTTATTTTTAAGCATTCCATTAGATTCTTCAACAAGTCCAGCTGATTGTGGATGATAACTGCAATGAAAACATTTGTTAATCTGTAAAGCTTTACACATTTCTCTTATAACAGTTCCCGTGAAATGTGACCCATTATCACTAGAAAGCTTAGCAGGAATTCTGAAGCGCGGTACGATTTCCTTTAACAAACATTTAGCAACAGTAGTGGCATCAGCCTTTTTACATGGAAAGGCTTCAATCCATCTAGAGAAACATCTACAATAACTAATACATACTTGAATCCCATACACATAGCTAATTCAATAAAATCCATTTGTAAATGTACAAAAGGCCCGACTGGATTTGGGTGGGAGGCAGATTCTACTTTTTCCGTCTTACCCAGATTCATTGTCTGACAGGTAACACAATTTTCACAGATTTGTTTTACAATTGCCGAAATACCTGGTGCATACCAAGTTGCCAAAATATAATCTGCCAACCCCCTTTGCCCGCGGATGCCACCACGCGGCCGTCATGGTAAACTCATATTCCTTCTGGATTTTTATAACATTGATCCATTATCCAGGTCAACACCTCCTCCGTACTGGCCTGTGTCTGGAAGGCCAGCACATCATTAATAGTGGATGGCGGATCTGAGCAATTATTTTTCCTTAGTGGAAACATTGACACCTGCATCTTCCCTTTTGACAGAGCTGCTGACTTAGCTGGTCGCTGAGGCATGAATCCGGGGAACGCCAGAGGCCTATAAAGGCCGCGAGAGGCAGCGGGAGTTCGTGGTCGCTGAGGCGTGAGTCCGGGGAGTGTCCGAGGCCTATAAAGGCCGCGAGAGGCAGCGGGAGTTCGTGGTCGCTGAGGCGTGAGTCAGGGGAGTGTCCGAGGCCTATAAAGGCTGCGAGAGGCAGCGGGAGTTCGTGGTCGCTGAGGCGTGAGTCAGGGGAGTGTCCGAGGCCTATAAAGGCCGCGAGAGGCAGCAGGAGTTCGTGGTCGCTGAGGCGTGAGTACGGGGAGTGTCCGAGGCCTATAAAAGCCGCGAGAGGCAGCGGGAGTTCGTGGTCGCTGAGGCATGAGTCAGGAGAGTGTCCGAGGCCTATAAAGGCCGCGAGAGGCAGTGGGAGTTCGTGGTCGCTGAGGCGTGAGTCCGGGGATCGGCAGAGGCCTATAAAGGCCGCGAGAGGCAGCGGGAGTTTGTGGTCGCTGAGGCGTGAGCCCGGGGAACGCCCGAGGCCTATAAAGGCCGCGAGAGGCAGCGGGAGTTCGTGGTCGCTGAGGCGTGAGTCCGGGGAGTGTCTGAGGCCTATAAAGGCCATGAGAGGCAGCGGGAGTTCATGGTCGCTGAGGCGTGAGTCCGGGAGTGTCCGAGGCCTATAAAGGCCGCGAGAGGCAGCGGGAGTTCGTGGTCGCTGAGGCATGAGTCCGGGGAGTGTCCAAGGCCTATAAAGGCCGCGAGACACAGCGGGAGTTCGTGGTCGCTGAGGCGTGAGTCGGGGGAGTGTCCGAGGCCTATAAAGGAAGCGAGAGGCAGCGGGAGTTCGTGGTCGCTGAGGCGTGAGTCCGGGGATCGGCAGAGGCCTATAAAGGCCGCGAGAGGCAGCGGGAGTTCGTGGTCGCTGAGGCGTGAGTCCGGGGAGTGTCCGAGGCCTATAAAGGCCGCGAGAGGCAGTAGGAGTTCGTAATCGCTGAGGCGTGAGTCCGGGGAGTGTCCGAGGCCTATAAAGGCCGTGAGAGGCAGTAGGAGTTCGTGATCGCTGAGGCGTGAGTCCGGGGAGTGTCCGAGGCCTAAAAAGGCCGCGAGAGGCAGCGGGAGTTCGTGGTCGCTGAGGCGTGAGTCCGGGGATCGGCAGAGGCCTATAAAGGCCGCGAGAGGCAGCGGGAGTTTGTGGTCGCTGAGGCGTGAGTCCGGGGATCGGCAGAGGCCTATAAAGGCCAGCCGGTGCAGCTGCAGCAGGGAAAGAAGGCAAAAAAGAAGTAGAAAGAAAATGAAAGGTGATGTCACAGCCAAGGGGGTAAGTAATTTTTCGTTCTCTTTTCTTTATCAGAAAGTAACATTTAGCATTGTTGTTGCCAAATTAAGTTTATCTATGGTTAAGTCATGGCAGGAGAGCTTGGAGACGTGTTGTGCTACTCCTGTACTATGTGGGAAGTCAGGGACTCTTCCGGTGTCCCTGGCGACTACATTTGCGGGAAGTGTATCCACCTCCAGCTCCTGACGGACCGCATTGCGGCACTGGAGCTGCAGGTGGATTCACTCTGGAGCATGCACGATGCTGAGAATGACGTGAACAGCACGTTTAGCGAGTTAGTCACACTGCAGGTAAAGGGTCCACAGCCAGACAGTAAATGGGTGACCAGCAGGAAGAGTAGTGCAAGGAAGGTAGTGCAGGGGTCCCCTGTGGTCATCCCCCTGCAAAACAGATACACCGCTTTGGGTACTGTTGAGGGGGATGACTCATCAGGGGAGGGCAGCAGCAGCCAAGTTCATGGCACCGTGGCTGGCTCTGCTGCACAGGAGGGCAGGAAAGAGAGTGGGAGAGCGATAGTGATAGGGGATTCAATTGTACGGGGAATAGATAGGCATTTCTGAGGCCGCAACCGGGACTCCAGGATGGTATGTTGCCTCCCTGGTGCAAGGGTCAAGGATGTCTCGGAGAGGGTGCAGGACATTCTGAAAAGGGAGGGTGAACAGCCAGTTGTTGTGGTGCACATTGGTACCAACGATATCGGTAAAAAATGGGATGAGGTCCTACGAGATGAATTTAAGGAGCTAGGAGCTAAATTAAAAAGTAGGACCTCAAAAGTAGTAATCTCAGGATTGCTACTAGTGCCATGTGCTAGTCAGAGTAGGAATCGCAGGATAGCTCAGATGAATACGTGGCTTGAGGAGTGGTGCAGAAGGGAGGGATTCAAATTATTGGGTCATTGGAACCGATTCTGGGGGAGGTGGGACCAGTACAAACCAGACAGTCTGCACCTGGGCAGGACCGGAACCAATGTCCTCGGGGGAGTGTTTGCTAGTGCTGTTGGGGGGAAGAGTTAAACTAATATGGCAGGGGGATGGGAACCAATGCAGGGAGGCAGAGGGAAATAAAAGGGAGACAGAGGCAAAAGATAGAAAGGAGAATAGTAAAGGTAGAGGGCAGGGAATCCCAAGGCAAAAAACAAAAAGGGCCACATTACAGCAAAATTCTAAAGGGGCAAGGTGTGTTAAAAAGACAAGTATGAAGGCTCTGTGCCTCAATGCGAGGAGTATTCAGAATAAGGTGGATGAATTAACTGCGCAGATAGCAGTTAATGGATATGATGGAATTAGCATCATAGAGACATGGCTCCAGGGTGACCAAGGCTGGGAACTCAACATCCAGAGGTATTCAACATTTATGAAGGATAGACAGAGAGGAAAAGGAGGCAGTGTGGCGCTGCTGGTTAAAAAGGAAATTAATGCAATTGTAAGGAAGGACATTAGCCTGGATTTTGTGGAATCGGTATGGGTGGAGCTGCGGAACACCAAAGGGCAGAAAACGCTAGTGGGAGTTGTGTGCAGACCACCAAACAGTTGTAGTGAGGTTAGGGACAGCATCAAACAAGAAATAAGGGATGTGTGCAATAAAGGTACAGCAGTTATCATGGGCGGCTTTAAATTACATTTAGATTAGGCTAACCAAACTGGTAGCAATGCGGTAGAGGAAGATTTCCTGGAGTGTATTAGGGATGGTTTTCTTGACCAATATGTCGAGGAACCAACTAGAGAGCTGGCCATCCTAGACTGGGTGATGTGTAATGAGAAGGGACTAATTAGAAATCTTGTTGTGCGAGGCCCCTTGGGGAAGAGTGACCATAATATGGTAGAATTCTTTATTAAGGTGGAGAGTGACACAGTTAATTCAGAAACTAAGGTCCTAAACTTAAGGAAAGCTAACTTCGATGGCATGAGGCGTGAATTGGCTAGAATAGACTGGCAAATGATACTTAAAGGGTTGACGGTGGATAGGCAATGGCAAACATTTATAGATCACATGGATGAACTTCAACAGTTGTACATCCCTGTCTGGAGTAAAAATAAAACTGGGAAGGTGGCTCAACCGTGGCTAACAAGGGAATTTAAGGATAGTGTTCGATCCAAGGAAGAGGCATATAAATTGGCCAGAAAAAGTAGCAAACCTGAGGACTGGGAGAAATTTAGAATTCAGCAGAAGAGGACAAAGAGTTTAATTAGGATAGGGAAAATAGAGTATGAGAGGAAGCTTGCCGGGAACATGAAAACTGACTGTAAAAGCTTCTATAGATATGTGAAGAGAAAAAGATTAGTGAAGACAAACGTAGGACTCAGGTGAATTAATAATCGGGAACAAAGAAATGGCAGACCAATTGAACAAATACTTTGGTTCTGGCTTCACGAAGGAAGACACAAATGACCTTCCGGATGTACTCGGGGACCGAGGGTCTTGTGAGAAGGCTAATTTGGAGGGTGAGGCGAGTAGTAAGTCATCAACATACTGCACAAGTGTAGAACCTGCTGGTAAAATTACATCTTCCAGAGCATTGTGAAAATATAGTCGGACTTTCGGTAAATCCTTGCGGGAGTCTTGTCCACGTATATTGGCGTCCTTTATACGTGAAGGCAAACAGGAATTGGGACTCTGGGTGAATGGGTATTGAAAGAAAAATGCTGAACATAGATCAATCTCCGTATAATACGTTGAGTTTGCTGGAATACTGGTAAGTATAGTCGCAGGATTGGGCACCACCGGATAAGTTGGGAATACAGATTCATTCACAGCTCGTAGGTCTTGGACAAAACTCCATTTGTCACTATTGGGCTTCTGAACCGGAAGAATCGGTGTGTTACACGGACTTCTCATTTATGCTTATAGTGATTCACAGATCACAGAATGTAAAGTACTTGTTTTATAATTCTGTGCCCAACTTCTGTTTTAGAAGCTGAACATCAAAAACTCCAATCTTTTGCTCTGTAGCTTCAATTTTATGATACAGTGTCTCATAAATCTTTTTAAGCTTCAGCTTCTGACACAGTAGTTGTGTAATTTTATTAAAAAGGCTTCCAAACCCAAGATTTTCCAATACAACCAAAATGTTTATCAAGGAGAATCACTTGAAATATCTCAAAATCCCAATTCAAATATTGTACTGCCAATCTTTTATTTAAAACTCTTTTTTTTACTGAACTAGAAGCTTTCGTGTCAAGGTTTTACACAAAGGAAAATGGGGGTGTCCTTCCCCAGACTCGAGAGACCCACACAGGCTTTTTAAAAAAGGCATTACAACTTCCCTTCTCCGTTCTTTATCTCATTCCAAGACTAAATTTATTGTCTTTCAACCCAATGTAATCAATGATTACGTGTTTTCTTTTGACAAGTGAGCGTGTCAACATTTTTTTTAAACTAACAGGACCATGCATTTTCTTTAATCTTTTGCTCAACAAACCTATCCTTTGTGCATTTCCTAGCTCAGTAACTTATCATCCGAATAAATCCACACCTGCGTTTATAACTTAAAATGTAATTCAATTCTAGGTTCACAACTTCTTAAAACTTCTCACATATAGGACAACACTACAAAGGGTTAAAAAAAACCTTCATTCTGTCCGAAAAAGCTCCACCATTTTCTCAAACAGGCTTTCAGACACATGAAAAATTCATTAATTCCCACCTCAAATATTCCGCAGTCAAAAATCACACAAGCACTCTCATTCAAAGATAGACATTCACAAAAGTCTCTCTTCGTTCAACAAAGCTTATTGTTTGGCCAGCTCTATCTTTGGATCCATACATCACTTAAGATAATCACTATCAGGTTTATTTTTCCTTTTCTTACATATTGATTTACTTCCTACGTTAATTTTACGTGGGCTCGAAGAATCGGAACCCAGGCCTTTTCTATTACTTTCTTTTTACCTCTTCTGCCTGGGTCTCTGTCTATAAGACACTCCTCTAGACATGTTATTCTTTCTAAATTAAATGAACCATCGGGTGGAAATGGCCTGTTTCCATCCTTAGTTCATTTTACCCATTTTTTTTTGGTGGTCAATTGAAGACTGACCACAATTCTGGAGCATAAAATGGGCTGGGGTCCCTTTTGGTGGTGTTTTACTTGCTCCAGCACCCATTCTGGATGATTAAGATTTTTCACAGTTTCTGATCTCACAATCCTTTCGGTCAACCGAATTCTTTACGCCCACTTCTCCTGGCCGTCACGTGGCGTGAAAAGGCTCTTAATTCGGGCTCAGTCTGGGTGTGTGAGATATGTTGACACGAACCAACCATAGTTGATCAGTTACTGTTTCTTTTCTCAATCAATCCTTGTTTTTCCGAATCACAATTTTCCCGAGTGACTCTTCCCGTTTCTCCAATTGCAATGTTGCACAAAAGTATTGAACACAAGAGTATAACAAGGACAACTAGGACAATCAACATTCACGCGGGTATACAAATCATAGCCTTAAACTCTATCTAAACAAATAGTCAATTCTCAGTCTGCGTTGTACACCACTACAGACCGAGTCCTTAACTTATCTTAATAAAATTCCTTTTATGGTCATATCACACAAGGACCCTGTCCCTTCTAAGGCAGTCCTATCACACAAGGAACATTCCTTTAGGGACTTGTATCATCCTATCACACAAGGATCATCGATCGATAGGGCTCTTCTTACCTTTTACTAATGAAACTATCCCTGGGCTGTTTCAAGATTGGATATTTTCAGGATCAGATCCTTCTGCCTACAAGCTGAGAAGGAAATTATTGCAAAAATAACTTTAGCTCTTAAATTTCAAGTCTCGTAGATTGCAGTACCTCCACTATAGACAACAGATTACATATGCGATTCAACAGTAAAGAGACCTTTTGCGAGCAAAAGGCTCATCTTATTCTGGCCAGTTAAGCCCTTCACTGAAGAGGCACTATGCCGGCATCTGTTCACTCACAGAGTAGAGAGTAAGCGATCTCGGTGGGACCTCCAAGAAGTAACTGTCGAAATCTCGACTCTCAATATAAGACTCTAACACAATCAGC